>NC_057394.1:36469190-36703127 GCF_019320065.1 Cervus canadensis | reverse complement strand
AAAAAAAAAAAAAGAAAGGAAAAGGAAAAATCTTGTTTGAACTGCCAGTTTATATATTTGGTTTGGCTGCTTCTTGTTTTCTTCTTTTTCAATCTTTTTTTTTTCCCTTAAATGTTCAATGAGCATTGCTAGTTTTCTTCCTGCAAGACTTGGGGTGGGGCTAGGGAGACGCACAGCCTTTTCCAATGGTGACTCTTGCTCTGGGAAATAGGAAATACACAGCTTTGCACACAACTCTCAACACTGGGCCTAAGGCCCAATATACAGAAATATTCATTCAACATTTATTGAACACCTAAGCATTAAGCTCTGTCTTAACACATCTTATTCTCTGATGCTCTACAGCATAAGACACCCACCCTCACAGACTTTATGATCATGCAAAGACCCCCCAGAAAACATGTCATTACACGAATGCTTAGTAAATACTATTTTTCAGTTAAAATGAATCATCTTTCTACCAAATTTTTTGTCCCTTAAATAGGAATTTTAGAAATTTTCAATATATTCACCCTAGAGTCAGATACTGCCTTTCTCAATTATTAGAGTAGAAAGCTTTTATCTTCAGAACATAATTTTAGGTCTCCATGCAATAGAGCAAATATTAAAATAAAACACTAGAAGTGAAACTACATTAGCTGAGTCTAAGGAGAGTAATTAACAAGATGTACAAAAGGTTGTCATTTTCCAACAGAAGAATATCTGAACATCCTACGTATGGCAGTGTTAACTTCAAAATTCAAAAAAATTTTTTTTAATAAGCAGCCTTGATTTTCAACATTAAAATGCAGGAAAGGGCCTTGGCAAGATCCAAGACCCTGAAGGTACATCTAAGGTACACCTATTAGGAAATAAGTTATTGCTTCTCTATTCCAGGGACCTCCTCAGAGGCATCCTTGCATTTTTAACTTTCCCATATTCGGATTTAGATACTCCCTCCATTCCAACATCTTCAGAAATTCTTCCTAGGTTTGCCATATAGTTAGGCAGCTCTAACTTCTGGATAGCTGTGCTAAATTATCATATTACTATGGTACTTAGAATACTACTTTATGCCTGATATGACCTCAACCACATATAATTGTATTGATTATTTTTAAAACTTTCATATACACAGTATAAGAATTAACAACAAGTAAAAGGCCAACGATACATACACAAACCGTCTTTTCAAACTTTAACATTTACATCAATAAACTTGAAAGTACCAGTTCTCCTTTTATTACCTACTACGGTATAAAGAGCAAACATGACTCAGTGAATGCCAAAACCCACTGCCCAAGATTTTGAGGAAAACTGAGAAGATATTTCCAAAAGAACTCACCACCACAAAAATTCCACTCACCCCTTTGATGAAGGGATGCCATGAGGAGACCGGGTTGATGACAGTGAGGACAAAATATTATGATACTGAGAGACCTGGACAGGATTCTGTTACTGGCAGAGACCCAAACACATGAACACTCTTAAGATAAATCCACTTGGCAAAAACCACCACAATATTGTAAAGTAATTAGCTTCCAATTAAAATAAATAAATTAGTTTTTAAAAAATAAATAAAATTTGAAGGGATTCGATCCCAGTTACTTTATGGTTAATTGAGAAACAAGCCTTAATTGGTTTCCTCAAATACTATAATCTACTCCAATACATACCTGGGAACAAGAAGAGATGTCTTTAAAATTCTTCTCAAGCACAACTGATTTAGTGTCTGGACTGATAAGGTTAATCTCAAACCGTCCAACCTTAAAAATAAAGCATTCCAATTAATTTCAACTTACCAAGAACCTAATATCTTACTTTACAATTAAATATTTGACTAATAATACAGATTCAAATGCTCTATACAGGATATATGGACTTCCCTGGTAGCTCAGCTGGTAAAGAATCTGCCTACAATGCAGGAGACCCTGGTTTGATTCCTGTGTTGGGAAGATCCAGTGGAGAAGGGATAGGCTACCCACTCCAGTATTTTGGGGCTGCCCTTGTGGCTCAGTGGTAAAGAATCCACCTGCAATGCAGGAGACCTGGGTTGGATCCCTGGGTTGGGAAGATCCCCTGGAGAAGGGAAAGACTACTCACTCCAGTAATCTGGCCTGGAGAATTCCATGGCCGAATAGGAACCATGGACTGTATAGGAATCTACAGTGTCAATACCCAACCCCATCAAATTTACAACCTCAGTTATCAGTCATCTGAAAACATTTCTCCCTTTCATCTAGAAATCATGAAATAAGCTGCTCTTAATTTAAAATAAACCATTTTTTTCCAAATTAGAAATTGTCTTTTCAAAAAAAATGCAATCTTTCCTCACTTTATGTTTTCTAAAAATACCAATTATTTAATAATAATTTAAAATCTTACTTTCTCACAAAGGATCAACAGAAAGATATACTTGCAATTGGCAGATAATTTTTTTTTGTTTTTTTAAATAAACAACCATTTAGAAAAAAATTAACAACATGGACTCTGGCTAGCTAAGAAAAAGAACAAGTCAAGAGAGGAAACTCAGGGGACTTCCCTGGTGGTCCAATGGTTAAGACTTCACCTTCTAATGCAGAGGATGCTGGTTTGCTCCCTGGATGGGGAACTAAGATACCACATGCCTTGCAGCCAGAAAGCCAAAACATAAAACAGAAGGAATACTGTAACAAATTCAATAAAAACTTTAAAAATCATTCACATAAAAAAAAAATCTTTAAAGAAAGAGAGGAAACTCAGTTAATATATTACCAAAGAAAAGACACTTTAATCACATGCCTCGAGTTATCAAGAACAAAACAGAACAAAACAACCACGAACTTCTGATAAAGCAAATACTACATCCTGGGACTATTTACCAAGGTACACAGTGCAATTTCCTTCTTAAGGACTCTTTGCAATGGGATAAAAGGACCGTCACTCCTTTTTTCAAGAAAGCTCAAATCTGAGGAAAACTCTAATCCTCAAAGCTGAGGATTAATTAAAGAATCTCTACAGGGCATTGTTAGGAATTCAGTTCTTTCAAGTGGAACTGGACACTTTCTATACCCTGTACAACTTCCAAAACTACTTTTTAGAATTAAGAATCGTGTTTTACACCTATAATATAGCTTGCACCAAATCATTTTAACAACTGATCCAATAAATTATCAGGGCTATGATGTTTCCTAAACCTCTCCTTTGTATGACAGAGTAAATTGGTGTATCCTCATCTGAAGATACAACCATGAGTCTCTGGACTTTTCTTTTTTTTTCTCTAGAAAATTCTCTCTCCTTCAAGAAGACTCACACTCTCCTAGATTCACATCTTCAAACCCTTCTGCCTTTCTGCAGTCATTAAAAAATAATAATAATAAATAGCAACATTTACTGAAGAATCATGTGTGTGCTGAGTAATGTCCAACTCTTTGCCACACCATGGACTGTAGCCTGCCAGGCTCCTCTGTCCATGGAATTTCCAGGCATGAATACTGGAGTGGGTTGCCATTTCCTAAGCCAGGGAATCTTCCCACCCAAGGATTGAACCTGCATCTCCTGTTTCCTGCACTGGCAGGGAGGATTCTTTACCACTGAGCCATTTGGGAAACCCTAGTGAAGAATCAAACTAGGGCAAACGCTGGTGATGCTAAGACTGCTTCAGTAGTTAACAACTCTTTGAGACCCTATGGACTGTAGCCTGCCAGGCTCCTCTGTCCATGGGATTCTCCAGGCAGGAACACTGGAGTGGGTTGCCATGTTAATCCTCCAGGAGATCTTCCCCACTCGGGGATAGAACCCCTTCTCTCAGGTCTCCTGCATTGGCAGGCAGGTTTTCTGTTGTTTGTTTGTTTGTTTGTTTACCACTAGCGCCATCTGGGTTGCTGCTGCTGCTAAGTCACTTCAGTCGTGTCCGACTCTATGCGACCCCATAGATGGCAGCCCACCAGGCTCCCCCGTCCCTGGGATTCTCCAGGCAAGAACACTGGAGTGGGTTGCCATTTCCCTCTCCAATGCGTGAAAGTGAAGTCGCTCAGTTGTGTCCGACTCTTCGCGACCCCACAGACTGCAGCCTACCAGGCTCCTCCGTCCATGGGATTCTCCAGGCAAGAGTACTGGAGTGGGGTGCCATTGCCTTCTCCATCTCTGCTAAGTTCCCCAAGCAACTTTCCCTGATGCTCCTTCAAGCGCTTCTCTCTCTCTCCCTCCTGCCCTGCTCCCTCTTCTCTTCCATTCCCTGTCTGCCTCCCACCCCTTCACTACTGTCCTTTGCTCTCTTTCTCCGACCTGCCTCCTCTGCTGCCTGGGGGACATGACAGAAAAGTTGGATGCTTCCAGATGGAGGACCACGGAGAAGCTGGCGGCCGGGCTACTTCCGGCTATGGCAAAAGATGGGGAAACACCGGGAGAGCTGGCGGCCAGGACAGCACCTGAAACAGCATGGTTCTGTTCTTCTCCGAGTCCGAGGGCTGCACGTGGCTGGGCGCGCTGGCGTGCCTCCTCCGCGGCTGCGGCTTCTGGCTGTTCTCGTGAACTTTCCTTTGCAGGACCCCCGTGACGCTGCTGCACCGAGACCGGAACTCCTGCTGTTCATCGAAGCCCGAATCTTCCAGAATCCTCTCGGGGCAGCAGACTCGCGAGCTGGATGGCCCAGGCTGGCTGGGCGCGGCAGGGAAGACGGGGTGGACGTCGGCGACGCCAGCCCCTTCCTCCAGCAGCACGTCCGCGGGGGAGGCCGGCGTCCGCGCCTCGGGTCCCGCCTGGTCCTCGCCCGAGTCCCCCGCGCGCGGCTCGCCCTGGAGCCGCATGCGCTGCTGCTCATGCAGGCTGAACTTCTCGATGCAGTCGTCGATGAGGCTGGACGGCGCCTTCTTGTGGGTCACGGTCACCCTGCCACGGTACAGGACCTCGAACTTCTGCGAGTTGTAAAAGGCGTCCTCGTTGTCTTTGCTGGGCTTGGCATCCTCTTTCATGGCAGCTTTCGATAACTGCCTTATGCTGCTGATAACATCGGGAACCTGGAAAAGAATTCAGAACAATTATTACTATCACACGGAATGCATTCTCATGGTAAATGATAAAATACTGCAAGTAACAGACCCTACATAAGATAAATATGGGCTTCCCTGGTGGCCTAGTCAGTAAAGAATCCGTCTGCAATGCGGAGGACCTGGGTTCGATTCCTGGGTTGGGAAGATCCCCTGGAGGAGGAAATGGCAACCCACTCCAGTACTCTTGCCTGGAGAATCCCCATGGAGAAAGGAGCCTGATGGGCTACAGTCCATGGGGTCACAAAGAGTCGGTCACGACTGATCAGCTAAGCACCCAAGACAAAGCATAAACTGAAATTACACTATTGGATATAAGTGATATAAAGAGATTGAGATTTTTTATCACTTTTATAATTTCCCCTTTTAAATGTATTCATTTCCCCAAAACAAAGTCATGAGACTCTACAAGCCGCTGCAACCTTTAATAAATTACCACAATATAGCCTTTGAGTTCTTCTAAAAGGTATTATTATCACTGATTCAATGGACATGAACTCTGGCAAACTCCAGGAGATGGTGAGGGACAGACAGGCCTGGCATGCTGCAGTACACGGGCTCGCAGAGTGTCAGACACAACTTGGCGACTGGACAACAACAAAAAGGTATTATAAGGAAGCAAAAGGTTAAGATTAAATTTTAAAAATAAAGTGTAACGTGGTTAAAGTACCAACCACCACAGAGATAAACTAATTAAGTTATTATGAGCTTCAGCTGAAAGGAATCAAAGACTCAACAATAAGACTAAAATTAACTTTCTGAATGAAGAGAAAATGCACCTTTAAACCATAGAAAGACACTATTACACACCTAATAGAATGGCTAAAATCAAAAAGACCAAGTACCCACTAGAATATGGAGCAATTGGAACGCCCATACATTGTGTGCAGAAATGTAAAATGGTGCAAGCACCTCAGGAATTTGGCAGTTGCTTAGAAGTTAAACAGATCTATCTCACAACCCAGTCATTCCACTCCTAGATATTTAGGTGAAAGCCCTGAAAATATATTTTCACAGAAAGCCTTGTTTCACAAATATTAACAGATGCCTTTGTCACAACATTCCCAAACTCAAAATGACTCAAATATTCATCAACAGGTGAATGATCACTAATTGTTAAGGAAATGTAAAGCACAACACAATAAAATATCAGCTTATACCTGATAGAAAGATAATTGTCAAAAAGATAAGTGATAATAAGTGCTGGGAAGGATGTGGAAAAAAGGAAACCCTTGAGCGCTGTTGGTAGGAATGTAAATCAGTGCAGTCACTATGGAAAACAGTATAGAGATTCCTAAAATATTAAAAATGGAACTATCATATGATCCAGCAATTCCACTTCTGTGTAAATATTCAAAAGAAACAAAGTTACTCTCTCAAAAAGATACCTACACCTTCATGTTCATCACAGAATTATTCATAATAGTAAAGACATGGAAACAACCTAAGTTAACCTAGTGAAAGTGAGTGAAAGTTGCTCAGTTGTGTTTGACTCTTTGTGACCCCATGGACTTCGCCAGGCCAGAATACTGGAGTGGGTAGCCTTTCTCTTCTCCAAGGGATCTTCCCAACCCAGGGATCAAGCCCAGGTCTCCTACATTGCAGGCAGATTCTTTACCAGCTGAGTCACAAGGGAAGCAAGAATACTAGAGTGGGTAGCCTTAAAATAATAATAATAATTATATATATATATTACTATATGACTTGAACAAGAAGCTAAGTCACTCATCAAATATTGTTTAAATAGCTATGATTAAAAAAATCTGAGACAAACAAAATATTTTGGGATATGAAAGCAGAAAGCTCAATAGAAACTTGAAAATATAAAGTACAAACTTCCAGTTACAACAAAAGTAACTATATGGCATATTATGTACAGCATGGTGACTAGAGTTAATAATACCATATTGTATATTGAAAGTTGCTAAGAGAGTAGATCTTAAAAGTTCTTCTCACAAGAAAAAAAAAATCTGTAACCATTTGAGGTGAGTAGTGTTAAAACTTACGTTAATCATTTGGCAATATATATCGTATCAAATCATTATGTTGTACCCCTTGACCTAAATACAATGCTATATGTCAATTATATCTCAATAAAACTGAAGGAAAAAAGTGAACAGATAAACTAAAGGTGGTACTGTTGCTGTTTAGTCACTCTGTCGTGTCTGACTTTTTTTCGATCCCATCGACTGTAGCCCGCCAGGCTTCTCTGTCCATGGGACTTCTCATGGAATACTGGGATGGGTTGCCATTTCCTTCTCCAGAGGATCTTCCCAACCCAAGGATCGAATCTGCATCTCCTATATTGACAGGCCGATTCTTTATCACTGAGCTAATTGAATTGAACTGAATTGAAAGTTGCTCAGTCAGACTCTTTGTGACCCCATGTACTGACTACACAGTCCATGGAATTCTCCAGGCCAGAATATTGGAGCGGGTAGCCTTGCCCTTCTCCAGGGGATCTTCCCAATCCAAGGCTCGAACCCAGGTCGATCCGCATTGCAGGTGGATTCTTTACCAGCGGGGCCCACAAAGGAAACCCAAAGGTGGTACATTCACATAAAATGGAATACAACTCATTATCTCCCATCTGGATTTCTGCAATAGTCTTTTAACTGGTATACCTTGCCCCCTTTAACGAACTCTCAAAAATAAAAAGGATCCTTTTTAAACTTGTCATGGTGCTCATCTGCAAATCCTTCAAGCTCCCCATTTCTTGAGTAAAAGACAAAATCCTTACAGTGTCCTGCAGGGCCCTCACTCTCTGCACATGACAAACAAACAGATTAAATGTGCACTGTGGCTACACATCCTCCGTGTGACCTTTAGATGGTCAACTTGCATGTCATCTTTTCATCCTTGCCTCGTTTCCTCTGACCTTACTCCCCCCGTCCCTCTCCCTCACTGGCCTCCTGGCTACTCTTTGGACGTGCCAGGCACACTCTTCCCTGAAGGTCTCTGAACTCCAAGCTCCTCCCCTAGATAACTAGACAGTCACTCCTCACCTCCTTTAAATCCATGCTCTAGTATCACCTCGAGGTGGCATCTGTCCCCTACCCCAAAAGACACACACACATGCTCTGACAGCCAGCATTCCCCTGGAATTCCACCCCCTCTCCTGCGTTTTATTACTCTCTATAGCACTCACCCTTTGAACATTTTGTGTAATTGATTTGCTAGAATGTAAGCCCTAGGAGGGTGGTGATTTCTGGGGTTTTTTCCCACATTTTTCCTTGTATCCCCAAAGCCTAGAATAAGTTCCAGTACAAAGTAGATCCTCAGTATGCGGACTTAGGACAAGGGAAACCTTTTTTGGTAATTTTTACCTTTGGGAAACAGAGATCATTTTATATGCAGGGTTGCTTCACCGTCAGACATATATGGTATTTCTCTAAATCTACCAGCAACCATTCTAAAACCAGAATTTCTTCTTTTTCACATAATTATTTGGGATATATGGCCAGAGTATTCATGGTTTAAAATTACAAGACTTTCCATTTGCTAGCAGAATATTTCCTAGGAAAGAATAAAGTCCAAATGCTATAGTTTCAGTGACTCACCCTGAACACTTGACATATCTCCAGGGAAGTCAGATGCCTTATACTAACACATGGTCAGCAACCTTTGCCCTCTGTCATTTTCTTTTTGTCTTGTATCTGACAAGGGCCAAAACTATGGAGACTGACCTAGACATTCAACCCTGTAGAATGTCTATACAGTGACTCTAGTGGATTAGGCAAAACCCTAAAACAGATAGCCCCCTCCTTCCTCACTAACTGTATTTCATCTAATACTTTGCATCCGATTTTGCAACTCTAGTGCACTTAAATTTCCAAAGTCTCTCTATGGAGTGCAGAATAAGAAAAATATTATCTGTAGGATGTTTTTGAACCTGCAGAATTTTTATCTTGTGACAAATATTTTAATGATGACTAGTTATATCCTATCACTGGGACTGAAAATATAGTGAGTTCGACCTTAGTTGTACCCATTCCTCAATATTATATGTTTGTACTTTTTCTCTACTATTATATTGAGAGCTATTATGTGAAGAACTGATTAGTGCTTGAATTTCTATAGTCCCACAGGACACTTCCCTGTGACCACAAGTAAAAGCTCAACATCTAAATATAATCCAGCTAATGATCCAGTTGATAGAAGCAAAGCTTATCACTTTGACTAAGCTGAGTAGGTAATTTAATACTCCAATAATTTGAATTATTAATTGTACCATAAGACATAGATTCTAGTTGCCTTTAATATCCTCTCTGAGGTCATGACTAAAAGCAGCTTTCAATGATCTGGGCTGCAAAGAGGCTCTAACTATGAAACTGATCTGACAACTTTCCACTCTGTTTTTTTCTTCTAAGTGGAAGACACACATGTAAGTTAACATTATACAGCCCCTGCCTACACTCAGCACCCATGCCAAAGGAACACACTGATAAAGCAAGGACAGCAAAATGTCCTTGGTGAGGAAAAGAGTTATCAGAGGACCATGAAAACTTTCTGCTGAGACATTTATTTAAGAGATCAATCAGAAGCAACACAAGAGAAAAAAATCTCTATCCAGTACTTGCACGTAGACAAGGCATTTGGGGAAAACAGTATTCTTCCATGTAATATGAGTGCTCGGTCATGTCCTACTGTTTGCGAATCCCTGGACTGTAGCCTGCCAGGCTCCTCTGTCCATGGACTTTTTCAGGCAAGAATACCAGAGTGGATTTCCTTCTCCAAGGGATCTTCCTGACCCAGGGATTGAAGCAGTATCTCCTGCATTAGTAGGCGGATTTTGTACCACTGAGAGTGTTAACTGACATATATTTAGATTTATATGTGCTTTTGAATGAATTTGACTCCTTGCATGTATTGCATCTTACAACATCACTTTTTCTAACATTATACTATAAGCCCTTAAGTGCAAGACTGAGTTGGGATGACTTTGTGTCTTAACTAGAGTTTTTTTTTTCCACGTGACCAATGGGAGAGAATTTCATGCTCAGAAGAAATTGCGTGACAGCTGTCAGCAAACAGAAGTATACAAATAGTGAACAGCTACCAAGAACCCTGATGAAAGTTCTCCAGGATTGAGATGGGTTTAGTCCATTCCTGTTGCTAATTCATGGGAAATCTGGCGCTCCCCAAAATGAAGAGCTTTCTACTTTCCTCAGGGCTCACTCCAGCTAGGAAGTGAATGTGTGTGGCAGGAACGGCTCCAGATGCTAAGAGACACCTCGTTAAAAGTATAACTCTAGTTATTCTTACTCTTGTCGTGGACACACCACTGCTCAGAATCTGCCTACATATCAGAGTCTGATGCGGATTCAATGCCAATTCAAGGCGAACGGTTTATTTTATGGCAGCACATAATTTTAATACACACACACACACAAAAACAATATTAAAAAGGGAATAAATAATCCCTCTACTCAGGAATTAAAAGATTTATGGGCTTCCCTGGTGGCTCAGAGGGTAAAGAATCTGCCTGTAATGTAGGAGACCCAGGTTCAATCTCAGACCTGAGATTGGAAGGAAACTGATTGGAAGGGAATGGCTACCCACTCCAGTATTCTTACCCTGAGAATTCCATGATCAGAGGAGCCTGGCGGGCTACAGTCCACAGGGTTGCAAAGAGTCTGATGCAGATTCAATGCCAATTCAATCAAAAGTTTTATTGTATGGCAGCGCACAATAACAATATTTTAAAAAGAATGAATAATCCCTCTACCCAGGAATTAAGAGGTTTATACTCTATCCCAGATCTGCCAGGAATTTGTGTCATTCTGCACCCGAATTTCTTCCCCAGTAAAATGGAAGACTAGATAGATGCTCAATAAGATCTCATCTAAATCCAGATTTCCATGGGCTCATTTTTGCATTGATGCCAATATAGGAACAAAATAATATATATTAAAAGGAGATGGAAAATCATCTCTGTCATTAAGCCAGAAATATTGCAAGTTATTGACATTATTCATTTCCATTAACACACAATAACCAATTCAACAGGTGATAAAATAAATTGTGCTTTTTTCAAATGCCTCATGATATTTAGAAAAAGCACGGTGCCACCTTTAGCCAGTGTTTTGTCATTACATCTTCAGTGATCTCATGTCGATGTATGGCAAAACCATCACAACACTATAAAGTAATTATGCTCAATTAAAATAAATTAATTTAAAAAAGAAAATAGAAATTTATTAAAAGTATAATTTCTAAGAGGAAAAAAATATATAAGCTCAAATGTCAAAATTCAGACATTAAAGCAATTCCTCACTCTAGAGAAAAAAAATTGTCACTAGGTCCCTGGATCTCAGAATGTTGTTTCTCATTTATTAATTACTATAATTAGTTATCACACTCCAAGAAATCCAATGGTATGGTAAAAATAACTCTCCACTTAATTTCAAAATAAATTCTACAGCCAACCCATGCTGATGTCTAAAGGCCTAAGCAAACCCAGGGGTGGAAAAATCATCTGGATACTGAAAAACACAAAGGAAAAGATACCTTTGGTCAGGAAGCCAGCAGAAAATTGGAGCAGTTCTCTAAGAGCTGTGAATATGCCAAACTGATACAATCCTCAGTATTAGCACCCTGTTGCACTTAAGAAGTTCTCTTTCATTCTAGATAAGCCAGCAGTAATTTTGCTGTATTTGTTCAAGTCCACGTTATCACTGTGCAGCCAATTATAAAACTTCCCGGGGAATAACCGTTATTGCTTCAAAAGTAAAGTATTTCCTGACTGTGCAGTCAGGAAACACACTGATTGTTCAGGGCTAAAGAATAGACTCTAGCTTTCTTTAAAAAGAAGCATTTTAAATTGGAGTACCATTGTCTTTCTTATGCTGTTTAAATAACCATAAGTGTCCAAGGCTTATTAATTATGAAAGTAGGAGAAAACTAATCTACAATGTCTTCTTTCCTCATAGAATTCACTGATAAACAGATGAACTTCAGCAAACATTTAAAAAGTGGATACAAATTTGAACATGAAAATAAGCTTCTTAATGTTAAAAAAAAATTCAAAGTAAAAAAAAAATAACTAGGTAAATTGTTTCACAACTAAAATGATCTTAGCTGCTTGATTCATTATCAATCTTTTTATAATAATTATAGTAGACACAGCAAGATTTCTGTCAGCACAAAAAAGAGGTGTGTGCCAAGTTTCTTCAGTCATATCAGACTCTCTACTAACCCATGGGCTGTAGCCCACCAGACTCCTCTGTCCGTGGAATTCTCCAGGCAAGAATACTGGAGCGGGTTGCCATTCCCTTCCCCAGGGGATCTTCCTGATCTAGGGATCGAACCCATGTCTCTCCTGTATTGGCAGGTGGGTTCTTTACCTCTAGCACGGCATGGGAAGCCCTCACAAAAAATAGGGGGAGGGTATTTAAGAAAAAATGAGGAAGAATACTAGGAAACATTTCAAGTAAACTAAAAAAACCTGATAAATGAGAAGAACTGATCATTTAAACTAGACCCAATCAAAGAGAGACAGTAAGGAAAAGAAAATGTATTTGCTCTGAAACTAGTATATGACATTAGGGAACAGGTAGATTTCCTTTCTAATTCTGTTTCACTTAAGGAACTATTAAGATGAGTTCAGCATTTTAAGAAAGACTAATTTGGTCATTAAATATCATAATTTCTCTTTGGCTTTTAAAACTTCATCTTCAACCAATGGAAAGTATTTTGGAAGGTATATATGTGTCCTGAAATAGCTTACTTACATCAAGGAAAAAATCACCATTATTGAAGAACCCATGAAGATGTTCCAGCTCCAGTTACTTGGGAAGCCTGCTCAGTCTGTGTTATCATTCTTAAGGTGAGGTTGTCTGAAAATCTCACTAAGAAATAAAATTGATTTTTAAACCATTTTAAGTTTTATCCAAAAGTATTTCAGTGATTCTTTGTATTTGGTTAAATATATGTTATTAGTCTATGGTAAATTTGGCACAGTAAAAAAGGTATCTGATTATCACTAGGTCTAGAGTCAAAATTGACTAGAAAAATGCAGTGATTTTAAAATCACAGAATTTTAAACTTAAAAGCTCCCTTATGGAATCACCAGTCCCTACTATCTTGTTTTACAGATGTGGAAAGAAGCGGTTTACATTAAAAGTTAAACCAAGAAAGAAGAAAATAATGAGATTACAAATAACGAGACTCTTTGGAGCCAAAGAAAGCAAGAATATCTCTACCGCTTACACAGCAGTCAGACAAGTTGCTTGAATTGGAATCTTGGGCTTCAGCCAAGGCAGTTTCCTCTCAGACTAGACTTTGGTTCTTAGATATTCTCAGCTCTTTGCTCCAAATGGATTTTTGGCTCACCTCTGCTGCTTTCCTGGTGCTCTGCATTAGCTCAAGCATCAGAGCCAGAAAGTCCTTAAACTTCCTACCAAGGGCTCCCCTTCCATTCCGTCTCACTGTGCATATCTTTGAATTCCTTCCCCAAAAGATATGACTTGTGCCTCTATGACCATTCAAAATTTGAAAAAGTGATCAGATGTAAAATAAATAAGGGTAACTCACAGGAAACCCAAGGACTCATGTTTTATATAGATATATTTTTCATTTATTTTTAATTGAAGGATAATTAACAATACTGTGTTGGTTTCTGCCATACACCAACATGAATTAGCCATAGGTATATCTATGTCCCCTCCCTCATGAACCTTCCTCCCACCCCCCACCCCATCCCACCGCTCTAGGTTGTCACAGAGCACCAGTTTGACCTCCCTGCAGGGACTCACGATTTTGATTAAGCGAATGGAATATCCTTTGTAGTGGCTGACTTTAGGGAAATAAGAAAGGGAATAAATAAACAGGGAAATAAGACAGAAGATGGGATGGGTGAGAAGTTAGATGGCAAAGGATAGACAAGAACAGTCCTTTTCAAATTCCATTTCAAAAACAACATCACCCTTATGGATTAGTCCATAGCATAGCATATTAGAAAAACATATAACATGCAGTTAGAGGTCTAGCATTTAAAGCTCATTCTAGTAGCTATGACTGTCTGTAGAAAAGATGCTGTATCTTTCATAATCTCTTGGTTTTTCATCTGTAAAATGAAAATCATAATGTTTATTTCAAAAGTAAACTGGAAAAAAAAAAGTAAACTGGGAAAATTAAACTAAATGTGCAAAGTGCCTGACACAGTGCTGAGACAGTAAAAGCATTCAACAACGTTTAATTAAATCTAACATGTAAGTCTGATATGTGCTGTGCAAGGAGATGGAGGAAGTGAGAAGCTGCTGCTTAAAAAAAAATCCCTTTATGAAAGTTAAATTGTAGTAGGGGGTACAGAATGAATAAGTGAAACATAAAGGATCTGAGATAGTGAAAATTGCCAATGAGAAAAATAATGCAAGGAAAAGGGTACAGAAAATTTGGAGGTGTCAGAATAGTTGCAATTTTAAAGAAAAGAATCTGTATAATACATTTGAGTAAAAAGCTGAAGTCAGCAAGAAGGAGAGCCTTACAGGTATCTGGGGGAGGAACATTCCAGGCAGATAGAACACCAAGTACGAAGGCCAGGAAGCAGAGATTCGTCTGGTGTGTTCAGGGAAGAGTGAGGAGTCAGTGTGGCTGGACGCGAGTGAGGGGGCAGAAGATTACTGGAGGCTCTTGTGGGGAGCAGGGGGCATCTACCTCCTGCAGGGCCTTGAAAGGACTTTGTCTCTGACCCCTTGGTGAGGCAGAACGCCATGGCAGAGTGCTGAGTTACATGTTTAAAGAATCCCTTTGCCTGACTCAGATGATAAAGAATCCACCTGCCAATGCAGGAGACCGGGGTTTGATCCCTGGGTTGGGACGATCCCTTGGAGGAAGAAATGGCAACCCACTCCAAAATTCTTGCCTGGAAAATCTCATGGACAGAGGATCCTGGCGGGCTACAGTCCATGTCTGACTCCAAAGAGTTAGACATGACTGAAGCAACTAAGCAGGCACATATGAATGTATAAGAAATAAATTTTGGAAAAGGTTTGCATGTGGTAGGGGAAAAAAAGTGTTCTGTACCTTACTAAAATAAGAATAACACACTGTGAATATAGAATATTTGTATCACTTGTGAAAAATAACTTTATATTTCTTTTTTTCAGATATGGATATTTATACAGATACAACCAGAAAAGGTGAAGTAAGCAAAGTCATCAATGCAAGAAAATCAAACTTATTACAACCATGTCATCAAGAAAGTTAATCTTTCATTTTTAAACTGTAGAAAAACAGAATGAGGCATCTAAGGAACAATCCTGAAAAGTTGCTATTTTTTTTTTAGTTTTTTTTTTTTTTATTTTCCACTGGTGAATTCCATAAAACATTTTTTGGTTTTTTGGAGTTTTTTTTCCCATTTATTTTTATTAGTTGGAGGCTAATTACTTTACACCATGGAATATTACTCAGCCATTAAAAAGAATTCATTTGAATCAGTTCTAATGATATGGATGAAACTGGAGCCCATTATACAGAGTGAAATAAGCCAGAAAGATAAAGACCAATACAGTATACTAACGCATATATATGGAATTTAAAAAGATGGTAACAATAACCCTATATGCAAAACAGAAAAGTTGCTATTTATTTACTTATGCTGGCACTATGAAATATGCCCACTTTCAAATGCAGCATAACCTTCCACCCAATCACAAAACATTTCCAAGGTGAGATCAACCCACTACGTGTTTATTCAACAGAAGACTTTCTATTCATCAAATCAGCCCTATTATTTGCTTAATGCTGACATTTTAAAAAATATACAGTTCATAATCAATGAGTGTCTAGCAAGGCTAACTAAGATAAGAGAGAGGACACAAATTACCAATATTAGAAATGAAAGAGGGGACAGCACTACAGATCCTATGGAAAATAAAAGCATAATAAAAGAATACTATGAATCACTTCATGACCAGAAATTTGATATCCTAGATGAAAGGAAAAATTTCCTTAAATGACACAAGCTGCCACAACACAGACAAGAATAAATAATCTGAATAGGCCTAAATGGAATAACTAGTCACTAATCTTCTAAAACAGAAAGCACGTGGCTCAGATGGATACACTGGTGAATTCTGTCAAACCCTTAAGTTTTTTTCTTAAGGGTTTGACACCAGTCTTCCATAATCTCTTTCAGAAGATGCTGCTGCTGCTGCTAAGTCACTTCAGTCACGTCCAACTCTTAATGACCCCATGGACTGCAGCCTACCAGGCTCCTTCGTCCATGGGATTTTCCAGGTGAGAGTACTGGAATGGGTTGACATTGCCTTCTCCGTTTCAGAAGACAGAAGCAGAGAAAATACTTCCTAACTCATTCTATGAGGTCAGCATTACCCTAATATCAAAACCAGGCACAGACATCATAAGAAAATTACAAACAATATCTCTCATGAATATAGATACAAAAATTAACAAAATACTAGAATAACAAATCCAAAAAATGTATAATAAGAATTATACACCAAGACCAAGTATGTAAGTGGTTCAACATTTTAAAAATCAATTTAAAAAAATCAATTAATGTCACATCACATCAACAGACTAAAAAAGAAAAATCACATGATCATATCAATAGAAGCAGAAAAAGCATTTGATAAAATCTCTCACCCAATCATGGTAAAAACTCTCAACAAATAAAGAATAGAGGGAAATTTCTTCAACGATTTAGAAAAAAAAACTACAGCTAGGATCATACTTAATGGTGAGAAATTCAAGGCATTCCCACTGAGATCAAGTACATGCAAGGGTGTTCCTCTCGCCATTCTTTTCAACATATTAGAAGTCCTTGTTAATAGTCAAGAAAAGGAAACAGAAAGTATACAGATTGGAAAGGAAGAAATAAAACTGTTCTAAGATGACATGATTGTCTGTAGAAAATATGAAATAAAAATTTACCAAAACAACCCTCCTGAAACTAAGTGATTATAGCAAGGTTGCACAAGGGACTTCCCTGGCATCCAGTGATTGAGACTCAGCAGTTCCACCTTAGGGATGCAAGTTCTATTCCTGGCTGGGGAACTAGGATCCCACAGGCCAGGTTGGTACAGTATAAAAAAAAAAAAGTTGCATGATACACAGTTAATATAAAAAAGTCAACTGCTTTTCTATATGTGAGCAATGAGCAAGTGAATTTTGAAATTAAAAGCCCAATATCATTTATATTAGCAACCCAACAATGAATACTTAGGCATAAATCTAACAAAATATGTATAAGATCTATATGAGATTTACACAACTCTGATGGACATGATCAACAAAAAACTACATAAATGGAGAAATATTCCATGTTCATGAGTAGGAAGACTCTCTGTTGTCCAGATATCAACTTGATCTGTAAATTTAATGCAATCACAATCAAATCCCAGCAGGTTATTTTACAGATACTGAAAACTTATTTTAAGTTTATATCTAGAGGCAAGCAACTCAGAATAGCTAACACAATGTTGAAGGAAAAGAACAAAGTTGGAGGACTGGTGTTATCTGGCTTCAAGACTGACTGTGAAGCTATGATAATCAAGACAGTATGGAATTGGCAAAAGAATAGAGAAATAGATTCATAAAACAAAATAGACAGCCCAGAAATAGGCTCACATAAATATAGTTAACTGAACTTTGACAGAGGACAGTACAACAGAGCAAAGATAGTCTCTTCATTAAATGGTTCTGGAACAACTGAACATCTACATGCCAGAAAACATTAATCTAGACACAGACCTTACACTCTTTATAAAAATTAACTCAAAATCTAGAAAACTCAGATAGCCTTGGGGAGGGTGATGCTTTTTTAGATACAAAACCAAAGATGCAATCTATGAAAAAATTGATAAGCTAAACTTGACTCAAATTAAAAACTTCTGCTCTATAAAAGACAATATCAAGAGAATTGGAAGACAAGCCACAGTTTAGGAGAAAACTTTTGCCAAAGACACAGCTGATAAAGTCTTGTTATCCACAATACACAAAGGACTCTTAAAACTCAACAATAAAAGAAGACCTGATTAAAACATAAACTGAAGACCTGGACAGACACCTCCCCCCAAAAGATATTCAGATGTCAAATAAGCATTATGAAAAGATACTCCACAGCATATGTCATCAGGGAAATGCAAATGAAAACGAGATACCACTACACACCTATTAGAATGGCCAAAACTGGAGCAGTAACACCACCAAATGCTATGAGGATATGGAGCAAAAGGAACTTTCCATACACTGGTGGTGGGAGTGAAAAATGGTTCACTCACCTTGGAAGACAGTTTGGTGATTTCTTGCAAAACTACACATATGTTTTTTAAAAATAATTTGACTTATTTATTGGCTGTGCTGGGTCTTTGTTGCTGTGTGGGCTTTTCTCTAGCTGCAGCAAGCAGGGGCTACTCTCTAGTTGCAAAGTGCTGGCTCCTCAGTGCTGTGGCTTCTCTTGTTGCGGAGCACAGGCTCTGGCGGGGGGTGGGGGGTGCGGACTTCAGTAGTTGCAGGTTCTCGGCTCTAGAGCACAGGCTCGATAATTGTGGCACGTAGGCTTAGCTGCTCCAGGGCATGTTGCATCTTCATGGACCTGGGATCGAACCCATGTCTCCTGCATTGGTAGGCAGATTCTTTACTATTGAGCCACCAGGGAAATCCAATATATTGGGTTTGTTTTTACAAAACTAAACATACTCTTACTATACAATCCAGCAACCTTGCTCCTTGGTATTTAGGAATTGAAAACTTCTACCAACACAAAAACTGGCAGGCTGATGTTTTAAGCAGGTGAATTCAAAATTACCAAAACATGGAAGCAACCAAGATGTCCTTATGTAGGTGAATGAATAAATAAACTGTCATACATTCAGACAATGGAACGTTGTCTGAATGGAACGTTATGCAGGGCTAAAAAGAAATGAGCCATCAAACTATGAAAAGACATGGAATAAAATTAAAAGCATATTACTAAGTAAAAGAAGCCAACCTGAAAAGGCTACCTGTTGCATGATTCCAATTATATGATACTTTAGAAAAGGCAAAGACTATGGGGACAACAAAAAGTTTCAATGGTTGCAGGAATGGAGATAGTGGAGACAAAGCAGAGAGAATTTTGCAACAGGGAAAATACTGTGCATGAGACTATAATGGTGGCTGTATGTCATTATAAATGTGTCCAAACCCAAAAGGTACACCACCAAGAGTGAGGCCTAAGGTAAACTAGGGACTTTGGGTGACTATGAGGTGTCAGTGTAGGCACACATGGACAATTCTGATAAGTGATGCTGACAGTGAAGGAGGCTATGAATGTGGTGAGGCAGGGGCATACAGGAAATCTCTGGACCTTAAACTGCACTAAAGAAATAAAATCTGTTTTCAAAAAGTATACAGTTCAACATCATTTGTATTTACTACAGTAAACACTAGAGGGAGCTTTCCCACATGAACTAGTTTACCTAAGCCAAAAAAAAAAAAAAAAAGAAGAAAAAATTTTAAGTTTTTTATAATACTGAAAAATACCACTGTTTATGAAATACCATTTATTACCACTGCTCCCATTTTAGTCTTAGAACATTAACCACTGGCTAGTAAATTAACTGGAATTTCAACTGATTAGATAAATTAATAAGTTAATAAATGGAAAAAATTAGAGCATGTCAATATCAACCCTTCAAAACATTTAATCTGTTAGATATTTTCAAACAGGACATAATAAAGCTAATAAAAAAGATATGTCTTGGTTCTTTATCATAACATATGAGAGTACAGTCATCTAAACAAAATGCTAAAACTGGACACTTGATAAGTAGTTTTAACTTATGAAACATCTGAACTCTTGGGAAGAGAGCTTTTCTGAGCAATGCTGGGTTGTGAAACAGAATGAACTCTGGAAAAGAGGCCAGAGACAAGAGGTTAAACCCAGAGGGACCTGGACGGGACCAGCTCCAGCTGAGATTAGACGATAAAGCTGTAATGTTATCAAAAAGCAAAAAGTGTCATGAGTTTCTCAGAAACCTATTTTTGTCCTGGCCTTCCTTATTACTTCAGATATTTATACCTCACAGCAGTGATGAATGAGCATCTTGTGAAGGACAATAATCCAACATTCTTGAACTTGTGTTCAGAGGCATCGGTGACTTGTAGACCTTATCATTAACCCCTAAATGTGCAAGTGTCTTCCTTATACACAGAAGAAAAAGTCCTAGCCGCCTGCTATTCAAGGACAAAAAGGAAAATGTACATTTGCTACTCTCCAAAATTAAGCTTGAAGGAAAGGCAATCACAAGCATCCAGGGGATTCCCCTGGTGGCCCAGTGGTTAAGGTTCCATGTTCCCCATGCAGAGGGCCCAGGTTCCATCCCTGGTCAGGGAACTAGGATCCTACATGCTGCAACTGAGTTCACAGACTGCAACTAAGCCAGTGGACAGCAATGCAGACCCAGCATAGTCAAAAGCAACAAGCAACCAGATTCTGGATCTCTGATCTGACCTGTCCTCTCTGTGGATGAAAGGAAAAGTGTGTCTCCACATAGCAACTGTACACCTTGGAGTGCTCTCTGCGCTCTCCAACCCTCCCAGTGGAGGTAAACTCCTGAAAACAATGTGTCATAAGGCATTCTTTCTCTCAGAGAAATGAAAAATTGGTACAATAAAATCTTGCATCAAGACTCGCCTTTGGGACCATCATTCCTTCTTTCTGTTAAGGACATGGTGATTGTACCTAGAAAAGTTTCTCACCAGAAAAAATATTTTTTTCAGAGCTTATATAAGCTGTTTAAAGATATGCTTCTTTGTTCAGTAAATATCAAAGATCTCCCCCTTGCCCTTCTTTGTGTGATCTGGCTAAATGATACCAAAGGAAACCATTTAATGATTGCTGTTGATCAGTCGCTAAGTTATGTCCAACTTTTTGTGACCTCATGGACTGTAGCACACCAGGCTTCCCTGTCCTTCACCGTCTCCCCAGGTTTGCTCAAATTCATGTAATGATTAAGGGAATGCAAACCATTCCAGGTTCCTGTCATCTTTGATTACAGAAAACAATGAAAAGCTTGAGTCTTTCAGACCTAGAGAAGGAACACTTTCTGACTATGCACCTTACAGGCATCTGACTTAAAATCAGATTAATAAATACAGTACTCCCAACCTTTACCTTTGAGCTCTCTGAAATGTCACCAGATTGCTTGAAAACCGCCTGGATGAGTGCATTGTGACATGCCCAGCCTTTACCCAGCAGAAGCACAGTCCTATCCGCCCTTGGACATGACCTGTGGACAAACATCCCTTCTCCCCTTCAGAACTCAATCACATGACACTGTTACCTTTCAATTAATTGATCTTTCATAAATTTGTTAAGATATCAAGTAAACATTGGTAACTCAAAGCCTCTACCCCCAAAATTATTTTTACCTACCAGATTTCATGTATGTAAAACGTTTAACTGGTAAATTTTAATTCTTTGAAGGAAACCCTCATTTGAGGATTCTAACTAGAAGGTTTGGCACTGAAATATTCTTCATGTTTTAATAGTCTTAATTTTTTAATACCCCAAATGCATTTTCATATCTATTTCAAAAAGATTAATAGTTACAGCAATGCTTCATGGCTGACATTATAATCAACTTGACTGCAGATAAAAGAAATTAAGGAAATCTGTTTGGTGGCAACTAATAATTAGCCTGTATAGTGTGATAATTGGCCAGAATTAATTTTCATTAAAATTTTCCATGGGATCTACCTGTGTTATATATTGCAAAAATTCACAACTTCAAAGTCAGAAAGCAAATTCAAAGCAAACTAGCAGTCCTCATTTTTCATACATGCGATGGCTTTCAAGAAAGAATAAGATGATTCTTATCACTTATCAGCTGAAACAGGCACTGTTTTATCTAAATAGCACCCACCTCAATTTAGAACAAATGGTTCTAGTGGATGCTGTCAATGTTTGCACTCTTCCCCAGCCCAATCTCCGCACCCCTCACAAAGCAGACCACAATGGAGAGCATGTAATCTCAATGGATCCGGTGACAGATACAGGGGTGGGCACGTGACCCAAGCCAGGTCAATCTGAGTAACTCCCTAGTATTTTTCAAACAGGAGGTGAGATATTAACCTAACTGCTTTCCATGTGAGTTCTCAAGCTGTTGAGGAAGAAAGTCTGGTTAAACAGATGGCCATACCACTTCATTGGAGAAAATCAGTCTAGAGTAACACAAAATGAAACCTAGAGAAAATCAGAATTAAAGCCAAGACTTAGAGAAAGAGAGTCCTAGGATCTCAGGCTGTAGACATCCTTGGAGATGTCACTGAAGTGTTGCTGCATGCATGCTAAGTCACTTTGGTCATGTCCAACTCTTTGCAACCCAATGGACTGTAGCCTGCCAGGCTCCTCTGTCCATGGGATTCTCCAGGCAAGAATACTAGAGTGGGTTTGCCATGCCCTCCTTCAGTTTATCTTCCTGACCCAGGGATTGAATCCACGTCTCTTACATCTCCTGCATTGGTGGGTTCTTTACCACTTAGCGCCACCTGGGAAAGTGAAAAGCAAAAGTCACTCAGTTGTGTCTGACCCTTTGTGACCCCATGGACTATACAGTCCATGGAATTTTCCAGGCCAGAATACTGGAGTGGGTAACCCTTCCCTTCTCCAGGGGATCTTCCCAACCAGGGATCAAACCCAGGTCTGCCACATTGCAGGTGGATTCTTTACCAGTTGAGCCACAAAGGAAGCCCAAATGTGCTCTTGTTCTCCTCCAATTCTGGGGTCACTCAGGATCTTTTCATAGGGTGTAGAGTTTTCACCCTTTGCCTCTAGAAGTCCTGACTAGTATATAAGTCTATGAGAATATACATAAACATAGATGTTAAAAAGCTGTTAATATTACATATAACCTGTTGGAATGGGGTTCATCTGCTGTGACTGAAATCCAAAGCAACAGGTGATTACACAAAACAGAAGTTTTTTTCTCTCTCATAAAAACAGTCAGTTGACAGTACAGGGCTGTTTTGTTTTGACATTGTGTCATTAAATATCAAAGACTCAAGTTCCTTCTATCTTACTGTTATGCCCTGGGGGACTCAACCCCATTGTCCAAAACAGTGGAAACTGTATTGCAGGCAGCAGGAGAAAGAAGTAAATAACAGAAAAAGAGAGCAAGAGGTATGTACACACACACACACACAAATATAATGGACACTCTTAAGGTTTCTTAAGGAAGTTGCCCCCTCAAAACAATCTACTTACACCCCACTGGCCAAAACTTAGAGAAAGCTCTGGCAGTAAGAAAAGCTAAGAAATGTAGTTCTGCTTCTGGATGGCCACATACCTAGTTAAAATTCTGTTTATCAAAAAAGAAGAGAGAACAGAAATTAGGAACAATCTGCATTCTTGTCATAATCATCAATGATTCATCAGGAAAAAAGGCATCAGTCAGAGCTGATCAAAAAAGAAAAGTGGAGGTTAGCTAGGTCATAGTGTTTAAATCATGTATCAGTTCTAAAAAGAAGGATCTATGTCAAAACTGAAGAAATACATACTTAAGAGTGGACAAGGTGTCTCAAAAACTTTCCCAAAGGGAAGAAGCAGAAAATCTTCTGACCAACCCTCCCAGACAATCATGAGATTACAGCTTTTCAAAGATAACAGAGCACTTCTGATGGCCATGACAGTAAATCCCATCCAAAGCCAACACTGCAATTTATAAATATTTTTTCCAAATAGAACCATGTTGGCTGGTGGTTTCAAAGTCAACTTTTACAGTTCTTAAGAGGTAGCAATGGGGCACCAATGTACAAAATAACCATATAAATCTTATTTCAACCTGAACCTACCCCTTTCATATTATTCTGGTGCAGTCACATAGAAGATTTCAAGCACGTAGTATAAAAATGTAATAGAACTCATTAATAATTTTTCCACTGATTATATGGTGAAATTACAATATTTTAGATATACTAGATTAAAGTATACTATTAAAATTAATTTCACCTATTTCTTTTTACTTCTTTTTAAAATCCCTTGATTCAGCAAAATTTTATTGAACAAATGTTATGAGCAAGGAGGTACTGATATATTAACATATTATACTAGTTTCAGGTATATAACATAATCAATAACCTCAGATATGCAGATGACACCACCCTTATGGCAGAAAGTGAAAAAGAACTAAAGAGCCTCTTGATTAAAATGAAGGAGGAGAGGGAAAAAGTTGGCTTAAAGCTCAACATTCAGAAACCTAAGATCATGGCATCCAGTCCCATCACTTCATGGCAAATAGATGGGGAAACAGTGGAAACAGTGGCTGACTTTATTTTGGGGGGCTCCAAAATCACTGCAGATGGTGATTGCAGCCATGAAATTAAACGACACTTGCTACTTAGAAGGAAAGTTATGACCAACCTAGACAGCATATTAAAAAGCAGAGATATTACTTTGTCAACAAAGGTCTGTCTAGTCAAGGCTATGGTTTTTCCAGTGTTCATGTATGGATGTGAGAGTTGTACTATAAAGCAAGCTGAGCTCAGAAGAACTGATGCTTTTGAACTGTGGTGTTGGAGAAGACTCTTGAGGGTCCCTTGGACTGCAAGGAGATGCAACCAGTCCATCCTAAAGGAGATCAGTCCTGGGTGTTCACTGGAAGGACTGATGTTGAAGCTGAAACTCCAATACTTTGGCTACCTGATGCAAAAAGCTGACTCATTTGAAAAGACCTTGATGCTGGGAAAGATTGAGGGCAGGAGGAGAAGGGAATAACAGAGGATGAGATGGTTAGATGGCATCACCAACTCAATGGCGCATGAGTTTGGGTGGACTCTGGGAGTTGGTGATGGACAGGGAGGCCTGGTGTGCTGCGGTTCATGGGGTCACAAAGAGTCAGACATGACTGAGTGACTGAACTGAACTGATAAAACATAATGATTCGATGTTTGCATGTATTGTGAAATGATCCCAACAACAAGTCTAGCTAACACCCATCACCATAAATTACAAAATGTCTTTCTCTAGTGATGAAAACTTTTCAGATCTACTCTTTAAGCAACTTTCAATAATACAGTATTACAAACTACAATGTCCATGCTATACATCACATCCACACAACATTTATCTTATAGCTGCACGTTTGTACTTTTTAACTTCCTTTTTACTTCTTGTAAAGTGGTTACTAGAACTTTTAAAATGACATATGTGGCTTACATTTTATTTCAATTGAACAGCACTGCCTTAGAATTCTGTCCTCTGTATACCATTCATGGGCAAGTTAAATTTTACAAACTCTATCAAAAGCCTATCCTGAATTCTTCAAATAGAAATTATCTCCCTCCCACTCATGGCATAGAGTAGGCACTCAACAAATATCTACTGAATAAACTGCACGAACACTTTGTATTTAGCCTCATGGTACTTACATTCTGACTCGTATGTAATCTGTCTTCTTCCATGTGTCTCCTACAAGATTCTGAAATTCCTTGCTTAAAACTCTCTCTTATCGCATAATCTATTTCCTGGACACACCGTCTGTCCACCTCCCTGAACTGTTCTTTCCCATCTCCTGCTGTCCAGCTCTTAAGTCACTTCTAAACTTATCTCCAGTGAGTTATATTCCTTCCTGGACACCCCTGCAGCACTGCTTCAAATCAACTTGGCAGGAAGTCTCCAGTTTCTTGAAAACTCTACTTCAGTTTGTCAACACGAAAAGATGAAGGGGGAAAAAAAAACAGTAAAAAGACATACAATTGTGAAAGATAAGAATATGAGCCCACGTTTATGAAAATTCAATTATAATAAAAAATATTTTCTTCCTCTAATGCCAGTTGAATGGTTTTCTTGGTTTTCTTGTGATTCATCTATGAGTTTGTAGACTGATTCAGGAAAAAAAATATTTTAAGAGAGGCATTTCTTCAACATTTCTGAAATAAAATTAATCTCTAAATTATATTTTAAAAAAAAACCCTCAAGTTATGGTATGATTAAAAGAACCTACGGAGCAATCTTTCAGAAACCTCCATGCCTTTCTGAAATACTCCTAAAGATTTTGATGACCTATAAATATTGGATAAACACAAATGCTGTCTTTTAGCCCAGTGAACAGAATGTGAGGAACACAACCACATCACAAATAAATCTTCCCTGCACACTGCCTCTAGGGCGTAACTGCCATATCAGCAGAGATAAGATGTCCTCAGAGAATTGGAACAAGTGAGACCAAGAACAAAGCT
The DNA here is from genome assembly GCF_019320065.1 of Cervus canadensis. Classification (NCBI taxonomy): domain Eukaryota; kingdom Metazoa; phylum Chordata; class Mammalia; order Artiodactyla; family Cervidae; genus Cervus; species Cervus canadensis. The sequence goes on along the minus strand of NC_057394.1, from coordinate 36,676,935 downwards.
ATGCTGTTCTTCAGCCTGGGAGGTCCTTTGCCTACATTCCCCTCTGACTAACACAATTACCCTGGAGAAAATTTCCCTCCAGAGCCCTTTCCAATGGGTGCCTGGCCCAAGAGCCCAGTAGCCATAACACAGCCCTTCAAATCGCCCACAGCATTCACCGTGTCCCCCCATGAAGGAGACTTAACATACCGTTTTTAGTTACCAATGGCTTCTGCCCAGATGTGTCTCATGCCTTTTTCTCTGTCTCTAGCGCAAACCCTAGCACATATGGCTCACAATCAATGTATGTTTGCAAAAGTGAGTGTACAAGTGAATGAACAAAGAAAGAAAAAATGGTGGTTGTGCCCGCCTTCCTAGATCAGAATACTAAATAAGTTTTTGCTCAAAACCCGAGTGTCTTCACTTGGGGAAACAGTACTAATCAAATTATGAATGTCACCTACTCTAAAACCAGGTGCCCACTCTAAAAGGAAAAGCTGATAAGAGGCTTTGCATAGCCATCACTAAAGTAAATAGAGGAACAACTTGCAAATGAACATTGGGAGAAGTCAGCTCTTTGTAAGTACTATTTGCTTCCTACTTACTTTGTGCACTTTCTAGAAAACAGTAGCTTTTATCAAGTACTTGAAAACAGTGTCAGGCACTGTTCTAAATGCTTTACATATTTTATCCCTTTAATCCTCACAATCATCTTGGAGGTAATTCCATTATTATCCTCATTTTACTGATAAGAAACTGTCCTAGATTCTGTAGATTTACATAACCCACACTCTAAATCATGGTAATTGGATCAAGACAGTGAAGATAACAATTTCCAACCTTGAGAGAAGGATAAGATCAAAGGCGATTTCATGATTAACAGTAAGTTGATATCAAACACTGGGTTTCTTATGATTAACTGTGTACACTACAAAGTCACTGCAACCTGCTATGATCTTAAACAATCTGCAGTGCTTTTATAAACATCATCAGTCTAATTCTCTCTTACAAGGATTATCTACAAATACTAGACAGAAAACAAAAAGGTTAGTAAAATTGCTAATGTACAGTCACATTACCAAATATCTAAATACCAAATATCAGTATCTACTAAGTCAAGCTACCAATAATACCACCTTAATTAAACATGTAGATTCAAATGACTACATTAAAGTTTAGGGCAATAAATTTGGACCACAAACCGCAACTACTGTTTAGCATGTCTAAAAAGAATGCACTATAAAAACAGTTTTTGCAAACACACTATACATGCTTTATATGGTTTCCTATTGGGCTTCCCTGATGGCTCAGATGATAAAGAATCCTGCAATGTAGAAGACCCAGGGTTGATCCCTGGGTCAGGAATATGTTTTTATAAAAACATCTGCTGTAAAATAATAAAATGTGGGTTTATATAGCTTTGTTGTTTTTTGAATGATACACGCTCACTGTAAAATAATAAAATAATAAAGATAAGTACAAATGAGAAAAAACTCATCCAAAAATGACTGAAATTTTAGTGAACATCCTCCAGATCTCTTTTATGCACATATAATTAAGGAATAATACTTTGAATAAATAGGATGGCTCTAAGCATCAGTTTTGCGACCTCCTTTGTGCTTGAAAACATGCCCTAAGCATTTTCCATGTCAATAATTATAGATCTTTATCATCCTTTTTAAAGTGCTCTCTAGAACAGCAATTCTCATTCTTTAAAATGAGAGACTTCAAAGAACTTTCGTGCTTGTGGTTATGTTAATAGTTGTCATTTTAGAAATTACAGTTGAGAAAATTTTAAATATTTTAATTCATTTAAAATACATTTAAATAAAATACACTTAAAATTACATTTTAATACATTTAAATTAAATACATATAAATAAAGTACATTTAAAATAACAACAAATCATTTGCACATGAACTTAAATGATGTAATTTCACTAAAAATAATGAATAATCCCACTCCTTGGTTTGTGGCTCCTTCCTCCACCTACAAAGCCAACAACAGGGATCCAGTCCCTCTTATATCGCATTTTGTAAGCCCTTCTTCTGCCTTCCTTGTCTCCTTCTAGGGACACATGTGACTACACTGGGCCCGCCTGTATAATTCAGGATAAGCTCCCCATCTCAAGATCCTTAACCTTAACCACATCTGCAAAATCAGTTTTCAACCTAAAGGTGATATATTCAGAGGTCCCGAGGAATAGGGCACCAAAATATTTGGGGTCATTATTCTGCCCACCATACAACCCACACAAATGCACAAATGCTTTTCCTCTAGACAACCACTGTATTTGTGTATGCAGTTCCCATTGTGTCGCATATATTAAAAAGATGTGTTCTCAATGGGCAAAATTCAATAAATTAGTAATTTCTACTGATCCATCAAGGATATTCTCAAATGACCCTGGCCTTTTTTTTAACTGTGAATTCTTGGTGCTGACAAATAGAATGACTACTAGTAAAGTTTGGTGCCACCACACTGGTTCATGCTAAGCCATCAGTAGTTTCATCTGCACTGCTTTCAGACAAGTGACAAATGGTAACATAGTGAAAAGGACACATTACATTTTAACGTTATGATGAAAGTAGTTTTGCTGACCCACTGAAAGCATCTCAGGGAACCCAGAGATCTAAAACCACATTTGAGAATCATGGTTAATAGAGTATTCTACCATGCCCACAGCAATAAAGTATAAAAACATTAACCTAAGTTGTCTCCACTGAATTCAATTATCTGTTAAACTTAAGGACATATAGGTTATAATCAAATTTTAATGCCTTCCAAAACTGTTCAAACAGACTCTAATACCTGCTCTCCGATTTATGGCTCTGTGGTCTTTTACAAATGTATTATTAACTTCTCTAAAACTTTAACCTTTTTTTCATGTATAAAATGGCTTAATGAGACCTGCTTCAAATGATTATTGTAAGGATTAAATGAGAGAATATATATGGTTGGCACATAAATGCTCACTAAATGGTAGCCATTGTTTCTTATCATCTATTCTGGTTCAAATATTTTGGTTTTTTAATGGACAGATTCCAATATTACAGATTCTTTTTCTCATACTTAAAACAGGAAAGCAATATGCCTACTTGAATCCTGTCTTTCTGACAGCTGAAACCATAAGATGTATTTCAGGGTTGTAGATATTCCTCAAGGATATCAAGGCTTGGAGTGAAAGTTTAAAGATGCTGCACATGAACTTCAAAGAGATTTACAAAGAGATCAGAAAATTACAGCAGATCTTACAGTATTAATATATGAATCAGCAGTTATCAAAAGACAAAGCCTCATCTTTCTCTATGACTTGTTTTGTCAGAATCATTGTATATGTGTATGTGAGTGTATGTGTGTGTAGATAGATGGATAGATAAATAGACAAAATACATATTATCTTTGTATATATATCCAAAAAAAGCTTTCACCAGTTCCTCTTTCCACATCTAATCACCTATCTGCATGTTTGTGCCTTTATATTCTGCCTTGCCACCCATACTAGGAATGAACACATTGCTGGTGAAGGCAGAAACACACACACACACACACACCTTGGACATTAGATGCCATCACCTCTTGCTTACTCCTGAAACCTGTGCCTTCTGAGTTTTTGACACTCATCCTACTAAGTTGGTCTCTGGAACGCTACACTTAACTACCCTTTAACTACAGCAATTAAGGTTTTCTTGGTTTTCAATATTTATATAATAAAAAGTATATAAGGCTTATTGTGTGCCAGGCCCTGTTCCAAACATTTTAACAAATATCAACTGATGGACAGGCTTAGCTTATCAGATCCACCAGATAATATAATGCCCATTACCACCCATTTGGTTGCTATGAACAGGCCAGGTCTACAAAGTGTAGACATACCAATACCTTATAAAGTGCTTTTCAATTAATTCTAAGTTGACTTGTAAAATTACCTTATAAGGACAACATGTTATAATTAATTTATAGAACCAAACACAAGTTTACTATCGTCTCAGACCCACTTATTTTGAGCTCAAATTCATACTACCATATTATATTCTTACTTACTAACCTAGCTTTAGCAGAATCATCATATAGATTACACAGATTTTAGATCTTGCCATGGTCCTTATCAACTCTGAAAAATAAACAACATCATCAAACACAGAAGGTCATCAAAACCACTGACATTCATGAAAAGAACAATGGTAATTTTGGCTGTTTATGAAATCAGTTGGTTAGATGTTTCAAGTGTGATAGCTTAGAAAAATCAGAAAAGAAAAAATGAGTGCTCAGCAAGAATCACCTATGTGTCAAATACTTGCTAGAGTATTACTAAATAACACCAATAATTATGTTTCATATTTCAAATACAATAGAAGCCAGATTTGCCAGCCAATCTTTATAAAAAAAATTAAAGCGAGTAGCTGGCTGTTTTGTTTAGTTCCTATTTTATTTCTCAGTATAAGTCAAATCAAATATGTTTTTGCCAGTGACTCTGAACCCTGGAAGCAACACAGCTGTGCTTTTACTACACAAACATAATGTAGACTGTGAATTGAAGAGAAACAACAATAGAAACAGGACTATATCTAATTAATTTCATTCAACAAACAGTATCAAGCAGTTGCTATGTGCAAAATTCTTGTTAGATTTGGCAGAGTGTACAGTGGGTGGAAATATCACCACATTCAAAAAGAGTGCATCCAGCTATAAACAAATGTTACCTCAATTTTAAAGAATAAGTTTTAAAAGATGATTATCTCAAGAGGAAAAAAAAGATTGCATTATTAGATTCAGTATAAAGCTTGCCAAGTACACTAAAAACCATTTACAGAGAAGAGGCACTAAACGCAGAGATTTTGCACACAGAAGTGTGTGAATTAAAAAATGGACTGATCAAATTTTAATTTATTTTCTGAAAAATATTGTCATTCCTTTAAGTATTAAAGTAGTCCTGTGAGGGAAGTTAAAGGACAAAGTATAAGTTTTCTAAAATCCAAAGAGAGCTTCCCTGGTGGCTTAGGGGTAAAGAATCTGCCTGCCAATGCAGGAGACACGGGTTCAATCCCTGATCCAGGAAGATCCCACATGCGATGAAGCAACTAAGCCTGTGAGCCACATGCAAAGAGTTGGACACAAATGAGCAAATAAGCACAGCACACTATAAGACCTCTTTCACACTTGTGAGTAGTGAAATTCAGAAGTCATAATATGAAATGCATTCTTCCAACATTATAATAAAAATAGCTTTATCCTATCAAGTGTTAGCTGCTCAGTCCTGTCCAACTCCCATGGACTGTAACCCATCAGGCTCTTTTGTCCATGGGATTTTCCAGGCAAGAATACTGAAGTGGATGGCCATTCCCTTCTCCAGGGGGTCTTCCTGACTCAGGGACCAAGCCTAGGTCTACTGCATTGCAGGCAGATTCTTTACCATCTGAGCCACCAGGGAAGCTCCTTACCCTATTATAGGCTATGTATATAAAGAGTCTTTGTATTATATGATGAGTTACTAGAAATAGCAAACCTACAAACAGTTAAAGCAGTTCACAATCCACTAAAGAAAAAAAAAAAATGACACCTTGGTATGTATCCTGGATCACTCCAGATCCAATTAATTTTTGTGTTACTTCCATTTCCATTGGTTGGCCTCTTTAAGTTTCCTCATTTGTGTACAGGATCAGATTGTTTTTGCAATGCACTGGCTCTGCACTTTCCAATGGGGCACCTTGTTTGTCTCATGACCTGCTATTAATGTAGTTCCTGCTTTCAGGCAATGTTTTCCACAGGGTTATTTCCCATGCTGATAACCTAGGTAAAGGGTAAATGCTTAATCCAGTCTCCTTCATTAAAAATCACAAGCTTCAAATCTCACACCTCCACAGGTGCAGAAAAAATTCAGTACAGACTCACAGACGTTCCAGTCACTTGTACTAAAACAATAAAATGCATTTTTCTTCCAGGCATGAATGCTGTTAATGGAGTTTATATCTCAACCTTTTACCATCTGAACAGTGTTTTCAAAGGAGGGATAATAGAATTGACCCAAGAGCAGCACCACTACCACCGCTCAGAAACCTTTTCAGATCTTGTTAACTGTGTTTGAAAAAGATAAAGTTCAAGTTCATCTACAGAGACAAACTGTTTTGAAACAAGCTCTGAACAATGTGCCTTTATCTCACCAGGGAAAAAAGTAAAGAGATTCTTAAATAAAGACTGAAAAAGGATACTTCAAACCTTTTGGCATTTTTCCCCCCCTACAAGAGGCTTATCTATGTGCTTCACAAGAATGATTTCCATACAGGAAAAATTTTTACAAGTTTGTCATCTAACAGAATTAATTATCAAGAAATAAACACAACAATGAATGTCTGAATGCAATTCCTGCAATTCAAAAATATGAATACCAAAAAGAAAAACTAAACAATGATGAAATAGACAATTATAACATAGATTTTGGGGAAAAAAACACAGAACCAAGTAGCACATCCTTTACATTTATTAAGAGCATAACTGCAAGGCATTTAGAGCATAGAGTGTTCTGAGTACTCAGGTATTTCTTTTTCTACAGTGTTGCAAAAATATTCTTGTCAAAGAATAGACACATTTTCAGATGAGAAAAGAGTTGGGTTTTCAGCAACTGAATCTGGAAAGATCCCAGCTTTGGAGGACATTGGATCTCATTGTCTTCCCGGTCCTTCAACCCTCCCCCAAAGCCCCTCAAACATATGTCTTGATCTCCGCCCACCCAAAAAAGATTCAGAAGGTTCACCCATACAAATGTTTTGGAGAAGCTATTTTAAAATACGTTTGGACAAAACAACACAGTAAAATAAGAAACAGGAAGTCACGGGATGAAGGAAACAGTGACTCCAACCTCAAGGGCTGTGGCACAGGCTCGGGCCCCTCTGTCCCACTGAACAGGGGAGCAGGGGGCTCTGCTGGGAGAGGGGTACCTCGGAAAGGAAGGGCTTCCAGGCCGGCTAGGAGGCTTGAAATCTTAGAAGAATTTAGGGATATAACTACAGCAGAGAGGGCAAGAAAAAACTGGTAGAGATTCCAGGAAAACAAAAAGCAAACCAAGAAAAGCTGCAAAACAAAAGACACATACTTATGGCACATTGATGCTTTGGTGAATGTTTACCGAGTTACAACAGCATGACCTATTACTAATGACCAAATCTTAGAATCAATCTAAAAACAAAGCATGAAATTAACTATGGGCACATCATGCTGTAATGACATCAATTTTATCAACATCAAAAAGTACAGACACCAGAAACTAGAAAGTGGAAGTAGAAGAAAAGAGATTTTTAAAAGGCAGAGGTTGTAGAATTGACATAGAAATCTTAATAAATACTGTTAAAGAAACACTAATTTGAAAAGATACATGTACCCCAATGCACATAGAACATTATTTACAAGTGCCAAGATATGGAAGCAACCTGAGTCCATCAACAGATGAATGGATAAAGAAGTGCTTTAAAAAGATAAAGTTCACAGCTTTCTTATCCATTCATCTGCCGATAGACATCTAGGTTGCTTCCATGTCCTAGCTATTGTAAACAGTGCTGTGATGAACATTAGGGTACATGTGTCTCTTTCAATTCTGGTTTCCTCGGTGTGTATGCCCAGCAGTAGGATTGCTGGGTCGTATGGCAGTTCGATTTCCAGTTTTTTTTTGTTTTTTTTTTTTTAAGGAATCTCCACACTGTTCTCCGTAGTTTGCATTCATACACCAACAGTGTAAGAGGGTTCCCTTTTCTCCACACCCTCTCCAGTGGACTATTACTCAGCTATTAAAAATAATGCATTTGAATCAGTTCTAATGAGGTGGATGAAACTGGAGCCTATTATACAGAGTGAAGTAAGTCAGAAAGAAAAACACCAATACAGTATATTAACTTATATATGGAATTTAGAAAAATGGTAACGATGACCCTATATGCGAGACAGCAAAAGAGACACAGATGTAAATAAAAGACTTTTGGACTCTGTGGGAAAAGGTGAAGGTGGGATGATTTGAGAGAATAGCATTGAAACATGTATATTATCACATGTGAAATAGATTTCTAGTCCAGGTTCAATGCATGAGACAGGATGCTCAGGGCTGGTGCACTGGGATGACCCTGAGGGATGGGACGGGGAGGGAGGTGGGGGAGGTTCAGGATGGGAAACACATGTACACCCATGGCTGATTCATGTCAATGTATGACAAAAACCACCACAATATTGTAAAGTAATTAGCCTCCAATTAAAATAAATTAATTAATTTTTTAAAAAAAGATAAAGTTCAGAGACAAACTCTCTTAAAACAAGCTATGAACAATTTCCCTTTATCTCACCAGGGTAAAAAACAAGAGATTCTTAAAGACAAAAGGGATACTTCCAACATTTTTGCATTTTATTTCCTATAAGTGCAATATATAAGTTACGTAAAAAAGAATGAATGAATATATTAAAAAAGAATAAAATTTTCCCATTTGCAATGACATGGGTGGACTCTTTACTCCCACTTAGCTCATGCTAACTGAAATAAGACTTACAAAGAAAGACAAATACTATATGATACCACTTACAAGTGAAATTCATTTTATATTGGAGAGGAAGATCAGGTAACTTCTCTTAGTTCACAGCTTTCTGCATCTGAGAAATCATACCCAATACACTTCATCTGCACCTAGACATGATTTAGCAAATGAGATTCTGCTATTTGAGTCTGAGTCACAACATTCTATCTGTCATGATAGAATGAGACTGCTGGGCATCTTAGAAATGGGTGAGTATATTTTTCCTGTCAAAGGATGTAAATAATTTGTGGCCAGAGTTCAGACTGTGGTGGATTAAATATATGTTCATAAATTATTTCATGGGGCTATTTCCCATGTCTTAAATCTTGCCTGGACCTGTGACTGCTCTGACCAATAGAATGCAGTAGAAATAACGTCCGAGATTTCTACACGCATATATTAAGAAAGCCTTCAGCTTCTATTTTTGTACGCTGATGAAAAACCAGTTGCCATATAAGAAGTCAGACTACCATGAGGCTGACGCGCTATGAGGAAGCTAAAACTGGCCATGCGGAGACACCACAGAGAGATTCCTGGCCAACTCCGAGTTGACAGTGACCTCAGCTGAGGCACCAGACAGAGAAGAAGCCATGCTGAAAATTCCAACTCTGTCAGACGCCACATGGAGTATACTCGAGAGAGCTATCTTTATGAAGTCCTGCCCAAACTGAGAAATAGTGACAACTAAATAATAGGTATCGGCTTAAGCCAATTGTAAGGTGACCTGTTATGCACCCAAGAAAGTAAAAAATGTCTAATTTCTCCCTCTCCCTTCACCCTGCAGTTCGTGGGGTTACAGAGTTGGACATGACTTAGTGACTGAATGACAACCACCAACTATATACAAAATATCATTAATTTCTCCCTCTCTACCTCCCCAATATTGTTATAACGAGTTCACCCTCCTCTTTACTCCCACTGTTTATATTCAGTCTCAGCACCTTTTGAATGAATTACTCCAGCAACTTTCTAATATCCTTTTACCACTCACCACCACCCTGGACATTATTCATTCTCCAAATTACAGTCAAAGTTGCCTTTCTAGATGCAAATCTAATGTCACACCCGTGCTTAAAATTATTACTAGCTCTCCCACACCCACAAGAGACATCTCAGCGTGCATACAAAACTTTCCACAATTTGGATTCAGACCACCTCTTCAGCTCCAACGTCTCCCACAGGCAATGAGCGCTCCAGAAAAAGAATAAGTCAAGTGTGAAAAATCCAAGCAAAGGTTCTGGAATCTGGAGGCATATATGTTGTTGCTCAGTCGCTAAGTCATGTCCGACTCTGCAGCCCCATGGACTGTAGCCCACCAGGTTCCCCTGTCCATGGGTTGCCATGTCCCTCTCCAGGGATCTTCCCAACCCAAGGATCGAACCCATGTCTCCTGCATTGGCAGGTGGATTCTTTATCACTGAGCCACCAGGGAAGTCACAGATGTTATATAGGCTGCTACCAACTGACCCTATGAATTTGGGCAATCACTTGAAATAAACTTTAGCTTCCTTTACATACACATTAAAAGGGAAAAAGGAGAGGGGAAAAGTTGGCTTAAAACTCAACATTTCAAAAAACTAAGATCATGACATCAGGTCCCATCACTTCATGGCAAATAAATGGGGAAACAATGGAAACAGTGAGAGACTTTATTTTCTTGGGCTCCAAAATCACTGCAGATGGTGAGTGCAGCCATGAAGTTAAAAGACACTTGCTCCTTGGAAGAAAAGCTATGGCCAACCTAGACAGCATACTAAAAACTAGAGACATTACTTTGCCAACAAAGGTCCGTCTAGTCAAGGCTATGGTTTTTCCGGTGGTCATTTATGGAGTGAGACTTGGACTATAAAGAAAGCTGGGCACAGAAGAATTGATGCTTTTGAACTGTGGTGTTGGAGAAGACTCTTGAGAGTCCCTTGGACTGCAAGGAGAACAAACCAGTCAATCCTAAAGGAAATCAGTCCTGAATATTCACTGGACAGACTGATGCTGAAGCTGAAACTCCAATACTTTGGCCACCTGATGCAAAGAACTCACTCATTAGAAAAGACCTGATGCTGGGAAAGATTGAAAGCAGCAGGAGAAGGGGACAACAGAGGATGAGATGGTTGGATGGCATCACCAAATCGATGAACATGAATTTGAGCAAGTTACAGAAGTTGGTGATAGACAGGGAAGCGCGGCATGCTTCAGTACATGGGGTCGCAGAGTCGGACACGACTGAGCCACTGAACTGAACTGACATACACATTAGTGTTAGACAAGAACTAGATGATTTCTCCTTCACTTTCCATCTCTGTGTGCTGTAATTCCCCCCAATTTTTTGCTGCTGTTGCTATTCAGTCGCTCAGTTGTGTCCAACTCTTTACAACCCATGCACTTGCATTTTGGAAATTAGAAGGAAAGAAAATGTGTTTCAAAGGGGAACTTATACATAACATCCTTCTCCTTGGCCCCAAGCCCTACCCTCCTGCCTGCTTGTCTCCAGGATCAGCTCTCCTTATCTGTTCTTAATTCCCCCTTTACTTTGTCTGAGTCCTGTTATCTTCACAAAGCCCAAGCTTCCTTCTCATGGTCACTCTCGTGATATTGCGGTGAGCGGAGTGGGGGAGGGTACCTGCTGGTATTTGTACGCATGACTGTTTATGAGTCATGTACCTCACAGGCAAGAATCACCTCTAGAAATATTTCCAGTTAGTATATGATACTGAATGATCTTGACATTAGGCAGTATTTCAATAGCTGAAAGTAAAGTACAATCAGAAAGAACACAATACTTTAACTTCAGAGACATAATCAATTCTTTTCTATCAAGAGTCATGTATAAAGTTTTAAAATACAATACTCTGGCAAGGAGACATTTGCTTCTTAAAAATAATTAGTAGCATTTGCAGATTAATCTATAATTTCTCACCCACAGAATGCAGCATATTTATTTGCCAGATTAAGGAAGATGTTTTTATACATTACTTTTTTTTTTAAACTCCTAGAAAGTAAAGGCAACAAATTCAAACTACTTTAGAGTATGTCTATAATACTTGAAGTCGTAAATAAAACTACATTGTAAGCTCCATGAAGATGGACACTTTTTTAGTTCTGGAGACTAGGCTATTTGTGAAATTAATGAACGAGTTAATGAAAGGGAACATGAAGCAGTGAGGTGCTACTCAAATTATGAGAACTTGTGGACTTTTGCTCAAAAGGACACTTCACATAAAAATTCAGACTATCATCTCTGAAAACATGTAGATCTTGAACTGTTCTTCTTCTTTCTCTTATAAATTTACTTAAACACAGCTCTGCGTATTCTGTAGGATGTCTAACAGATGTCTAACGATGTCAGTCAAGGGGTGCCCAAAGTTAAGGATATACATGACATGAATTCTAGCAGAATCTATCTTACTTATAGATTGGAGGGAAGGGGTTGAATAATTTTACTAGTAAGCAATTTAAAACATTTTTATATTAAAATAAACAGGAAGTATTAAAAATAGACTAAAATCTGCATTAATTCTTAACATAAGCAAAGCTTCAAAGAAATTTAGAGCTTGTAGCAGACGGAAAAGTTGTCACCCCCATTCTCTCCACATGTACAGCTTCACTTTCCCCTGACTTTTAGCTTTGGTTGAAAAGTTCAAAAAGATTGAATAGAACATTTCAGCATTCTTTCAATATAGGAAAGATCCATTACATAATAATGACTCTGCTCTAACAAAATGCTTTCATTCTCAGGTAATGGCAGTAAAGAAAAGGATAAAATATTTAAAGGTAAACTTCTATCATTGGAGAAGGAAGTGGCAACCCACTCCAGTACCCTTGCCTGGAAAATCCCATGGACAGAGGAGCCTGGTAGGCTACATTCCATGGAGTCAGGAAGAGTTGGACATTACTGAGCGACTTCACTTCACTTGCCTGATCACATTCCCTGTTTTAAAGGTCATCTGCCTACCTGGTTCTATATATTTTATTTGGTACCTAAAACTTTAACTTTACAAAACATGTCCCATGTGGTCTTCCACTCTGTCTTTAACACATGCACGCATGAGTGCTCAGTCACTTCGGTCGTGCCCGACTCTTTTTAACCCTCTGGACTGTAGCCTGCCAAGCTCCTCTGTCCATGGGATTCTCTAGGCAAGAACACTGGAGTGGGTTGCCATGCCCTCCTCCAGGAGTAAACATATACTCACACACAAAATATTATAATCTGTGATAAAAAGATTTCTGTAAGTCATTTTACATAGCAATTTTAATTCAGATGAGCACAGAATAAAGGTACCCCAATAGACTGACCCAAAAAATGTAAAAGTAAGAGAGATACAGGACGCTTTTATACCTAAAAACATACACTGCCTAAGAACAAAAAAGAAAAACAGAACTCACAGAGAGGTAAAGTTACACACACAAGAAGTCTGAACTTCTGCCTCCAGCCAAAAGCATAAGAAGTGTGAAGCATGCCAGCCACTGGGCCTTGGGTGAATGAAGTGCGCAGTCCAGCGTCACAGAATTTCTGGCATTTGCAGTCATGAGGAAAGAGCACACAGGTCCCATTCTCCAGAGCCCCTCTCCTAAGGCCTGCTCCAGGAGTGCAGGTCCAAAATAAACTAAACTAGAACACTGAACTGCCTTTCACCCATGGATGACGACCTACTCCTATACCTGGCCAGGTATCCTAGATCCAAAATCAACAGTTTTAATTCCCCCCTGCCCACCACATCCTCAGCTTCACATCATCACTATTTTTCAGAGAAAAATGTGTGAATTCTTTTGGTGGGAAAACAGCATGAAAATAATTATTAGTTCTGATTTCACAGGTAGTAATAAAACTGCTTGTTAACAACTAGTTTTCATCATTGCTAAACAAAATGTTTTTATTATGATATCCATTATTTACATTGCTTAAAATACATTCTGAAAGACTATGAGGGTTCTGTGGGTTGTTTTTTTTTTTTTTGCATATTACCATGTTCACAGTTTATTAAGTTTTTACTAATTTTGATCTGGTAGATACCTTAATGAATAAAGACAAGTGTAAAGAATTTTTCTAAATACTCCAGCATTTTCAAAATTCACATGCTGTGCAAAATAATTAATACATATATATATATAAAAAGTGATTTACTACTTACTATTATTTGCTTTTTACCTAGTTTTGAGATATCTATATTGAGATATAATTGATATACAACACTGTTTTAGATTTACAACATGATTTGATTACTATCATTTCTATATCTCTTATGATACGAATTTCAATTGCATTCGATTTTATCATGGGAACTTATACTTTTTCCTCTTCCTAGGTGTACTATGACATCATTATAAAAGAACCCAATACTTCATCTTTCTGTGTTTTCTGTTAAATTTGTTTTGCTTACCATTTAAAGAACTCAAACAAATTGACAAGAAAAATACATGTTTAAGTGGGACAAAGGATATGAATGTATAATCCTTTTTTTACTGATGTATAGTTGATTTACTGTTATATTAGTTACAGGTGTATAACATTGTGATTCAATATTTTTATAGATTATACTCCATTTAATAGACATGGATTTGGGTGGACTCCGGGAGTTGGTGATGGACAGGGAGGCCTAGCGTGCTACAGTTCACGGGGTCTCAAAGAGTCGGACACAACTGAGCAACTGAACTGAATTGAACTGAAGCTGTTATATAAAATATAAAATATCCCTGTAGCTTATTTTTTAATACCCAGTAGTTTGTGCCTCTTTATCCCTGCTCCTAACTTGCCTCTTCCCCTTTCTCTCTTTCAACTGGTAACCACTAGTTTGTTCTCTGTGAGTCTGTTTTGGTTTTGTTTCATTTGCTTTATGTTTAGATTCCACATAAAAGTGATAACAAACAGTATTTACCTTTCTCTGCATGACTTACTTCACTAAACATAATACCCTGTAGGTCCATCCATGTTGCTGCAAATGGCAGAATTTCATTCTCTTTTACAACTGAGTAGTATTCCACTATGTATATATACCATATTTTCTTTATCCATTCATCTGTTGATAAACATTTAGGTTGGTTCCACATCTTAGCTATTGGAAAAAATGCTGCTATGAACACTGGGGTGCGTGTGTCTTTTTGAAGTAATGTTTTCATTTTCTTCAGACATACCCAATCACAGAATTGCTAGATCATATAGTTGCTCTATTTTTAATTTTTTGAGAAACATCCATAATGTTTTCCAGAGTGATGGCACCAATTTACAGTCTCACCAACAGTGTACTAAGGTCCCCTTTCCCCACAACCTTGCCAATATTTGTTATTTGTGGTCTTTTGGATGATAGACATTCTGACAGGTGCAAGGCGCTATCTTATTGTGGTTTTGATTTGCATTTCTCTGATGATTAGTTATGTTGAGCATCTTTTCATGTGCCTGTTGGCCATCTGATGTCTTCTTTGAAAAAAATGTCTATTCAGGTCTTCTGCCAATTTTCTAACATGAACAGATAATTCTTAGGAGAAGTGGTAAAATAAAGATAATTGAAAAATAAAGAAATATAGATTAAATCAAGAAGATGTTAGTTTTGGAAAAGATTATTTTAAAAAATTATACACAGTGCTGGAGAAGATTCAGTAAAATGAGCCATTGATGGTATAACTAAATAAGAATAGGCTTTCATAAAACAATTGGGCAAAATATTTAATACCTTCATACAACTTGACTTTTTAACTTTTTAACTCCACTTTTAGGACTCTAGCCACCACCATTTCAAATTAAATATAGAAATATTTCTGAAAATTATTAAATTTGTCTTAAAAATAAATTATTTTTTCAAAAATCCTTTTAGAACAAGGTATAAGCAAATGATACAGCCATTCATCAGAGCATTACTAATTATTAGAAACAATTTATATGATATATATCTCCCACATGAAAGAATAGTTAGGTGAATTACAGTGTACTCATTCTGAGTAATAAAAACAATCATTAGTTTTTGAAAAGATGACACAGAGGGAAAAAGTAGAATACAAAACTGTATACATGGTATTATTACAACATAATTCCTTTTTGTTTTATTCTAGAATAGTTTCAGATTTACAGAAAAAATGTCAAGCTAGTATGAAGGCTTTCCATATAATTTAAAACCAATTTCTCCTGTGGTTAACAGCTCCCTCTAGCATGGTGAACTTATCACTATTAATCAGCCCATAATGATACATTTTTATTAACCAAAGTCCATGCTTTATTCAGGGGCTTCCCTGGTGCCTGCAATGGGGGACACCCGTGTGTAATCCCTGGGTCAGGAAGATTCCATGGAGAACAGAATGGCAACCTACTCCAGTATTCTTGCCTGGAGAATCCCATGGACAGAGGAGCCTGGCGGGCTACAGTCCATGGGGTCGCAAAGAGTTGGACACAACTAAGCAACTAACATTACATGCTTTATTCAGATGTCCTTAGCTTTTCCCAAATGTCCTTTTCTGTTCCAGGATCTCACATCACATTTAGTAGTCATATTTTCTTAAGCATCCCTTGGTTGTGACAGTATCTCATATTTTCCTTGTTATTTATAGTTTTAAGACATACAAGGCATTTTGTAAAATATTCCTTAACTGGGACTTTCCTTATTTTTTTCTCATGGTTATGATGGGTTTTGAGGAGAAAGGTCATGCAAGCAAAGTACTGTTTCCAACAACATATTTAAGAGAAGACATGGGAAAAAAGAAATATAACAAAATGTTAACCAGAATGTTAACAATAATTAAGTTGAGTGATGAGGGTCTATGAGTAATTTTTTTCTTCTGTCATTGACCTAAATCACTTTTTTAAATGCTTCACTGAAACCATTTTTATTATTATAAAAGGAAACACCTAAAAAGAAATCATATAGTCATAAATGGAACAATAGCAGAAATATGTCATCTGTTGTCCCTCCTCCCATGCTCAGAAATGGGGTGGCTACACTTGCCTACCAGCTGCTGCCTCTCCTCTTGTCACCAGCAGCCGTGTAATTGATCTGACAGCTGTTGAATGACTTCTAGGTACTGGTACATCTATTCAGGCTAGAGACAGAGAAGGGCAAACTGTGGGGAGGGCTGTCATTCTTTCTGACATCTTTCTTATGTATAGGCCAACATGCAATATACCGTTATGTCTATGAAAAGGGAGAATTCAGCCCATCTAATCTATGTGGAGAAAAGATCATGAACTACTAGGTGAAAACAAATCAAGTTGCAGAACAGTGTAAATGGTAGGCACAATTTTTATAAATAGAATATATAAATGTATATATAAAATATATATGTATTTTTTAAGCCTAGAAGGGTATGCATCAGTCTGCAACTTCCTGAAGGAAAAGAGAATTAAAAGGGAAGTTGATTTTTGGCTTTCTTACTGCTTATACATTGATATATTATAAACTTCACCATAAAGCTTCTCTATATTTTAAAATGCTCTTTAAAAATGATAAAAGATGCTTATGGAAAAGTTGATATAATATGAAAAAGTGAAATGACTTCATTTCACTTTTTCATATTATATCAACTTTACCATAAGCATCTTTTATCATTTTAAAAAGCACTTTAAAATAGAGAGAAGCTTTAAGTCAAAAATTCATCTATTTAAAGAGTTAAACTAACCACCATATACAAAATTGGGCAGAGTTGCAAGGAATAAACCAAAAGAAGGAAGTTTCAAAAAGTTTCAGAAATGGCATACCAGGGTAACAATGCTTCACTCAACTTTTAAGAATGTAAATGCCATTTGTGTGTGTTCAGTTCCTCTTTCAAATTGAAAATAAATGCAGCTGTCTGTATTCTTTGCGCATCTTTCTCTCCCCAACCACCAGTATTTTAAGAAGGATGTTCATGGCAAGTACTAGCTAACGTCAGAGAGAGAGGCTTTTCAGCCATAATTTAATTAGTTCACTCAGGCCTTTCCAACAGCTGCAGTGTCTAAAGACAGCCAACTGTTCGGGCAATATGCCCACATCTTCCTTCGTATTTTAATAAGCTGATTTGATACACATATCTCAAGAGAATCTGTGAAGAAACCTATCCAAGAGTCTGACCCAGAGATGTAACAGTAATCATCTTCACAGCTACTCACAGTGAACGCTGTGCTCCTTATAATTGTATTTTTTACATTTTTTATTATGTCGAAGATCATCAGACATCATCTGAACTTGAAAAATGGCAAAGGTATCCATGTTTCTACTCAAATCAACTTTTCTGAGTTAAAGCATTTCAGGTCTTTGTAAAAACACAAATAACAGACAGCACATTTTATGCCTTGAAACTCCATTTCTGTCTCAGCACAATTTCATCAAACTAAATCAGTGAAAGACAGAGTACCAAGAAAATGGAACCCTGGGGAGTAAGTGGTGACGAGGCTAAGAGACTCGGGAAAGACGTGGCATGGCCAGCCCAAGGCAATGCAGAAGTTTCAGAAGAATGATGGGACCTGAGAAAATTCTTCTTTTTAAGATATATAGCTCTATTTACTAAGTTTTCAAAGCTCCTAGGAGAATAGAATAAGTAAAAGTGATTTATTAGAGAAGCAGAGAGCTCAGGAAAGATCAGGCAGTTTGCCCCTGTATCAGACTGAAAAAATCCTGCATGGCAAGATACTATCTCACACGTGTGGTTTATTTACCCACAAGAAAGGTTAGTTAGGGTAGTTTAGGGTTAGAAAAGGAATCTAAGGCTATGAAGGACCTAAGGGAATGTAAGCCTTCTGGGACAGAGACCCAACACCTCGGGGACAATGAAGGATTTAACATCTTCATTCAGGTACATCTAGAATCCAGGCAACCTAGATCATCAACACCCTAAAGAATATTGAAAACATATCATGAGAATTCTTATCATTTCACAATAGATCTTGATAAACTGAAGCAGGTAATGCAGTTGAATAGCTGCCCAAAGCTTCGGACATGTTTCTGATCTACATGTGTAAGGAGAGGAAGCCATACAAACAGGCCCCCATATGTCAACACTGGTAAGAAGGTGCTGGCTACAAATTCTAGCCTGCTCTCCTTCAAGAAGTCGTTCATCACTCTGCACTTCTATTCACTCAACACATGTTCATCTGGGTGTTATCCTATGCCACGGCCTGTGCTAGGTGCTGGATTTAGAAGGCCAATGAGCCACAGGCTCGTCCTTCAAGGATATTTAAATCTCCAGGAGGATGCCCTGTTTTTGCCAGACTAATTCTTTCCAAATATCTTCCTCAAGTAGTCAGAAAGGTTACATTTCTGAATTCTAGAAAAATGGTAGTCATAGCAATGGAAGCATAGCTTTGAATCTTCCCAAATCTCCACATGAAAACAGAACAGCTGATACCAAAACCAAAACCCCTGGACAACATCCCCAACAAAACCAGGTGGGAGAGTATCTTCTTGAATCCCATAATACAAATTATTTGGTAGAAATCACATGCAACTACAAGACTTGCACAGTCCCTGAATCTCTAAAGAAAGAAAGAAAATGAAGCAGTAAGGTGACTAAGGAGCCTGAGAACCAGAGTAACTAACAGGTACTTACTGTAAAGCCTGTCTGGCCAACGTCAGAGCAGCAGCTGAAACTAGAAGGCTTTTGGCTACTCCAAAAACAGATGAATGAGAAAGCCGATGGCCAAGTCTAAGGGGCTAAACTCGAAACTGCTCCCCTCAGCACTCACACTCAAGATGGGAACTCAGACTGACAAGAAACTGCTAGACATGAAATCAAACTTGAGTAGAACAGGAAAAGGAGAGAGAAGGTCTGGAGAAAAGAAGAGAATAAGCCAGGAAATCTCACAAAATAAGCTACTGCATTTTTTAACAGTCTTATAAATATATAATTTACATATCCCAGATTTTGCCTTTTTAAAGCATACAATTCATTCATTTTTAGTATATTTACAAAGTTACACAGTCATTAGGTCAGTTCAGTTCAGTGGCTCAGTCGTCTGACACTTTGCAACTCCATGGACTGCAGCATGCCAGACTTTGCGGTCCATCACCAACTCTGCGAGCTGGCTCAAACTTATGTCCATCAAGTCGGTGATGCCATCCAACCATTTCATTCTCTGTTGTCCCCTTCTCCTCCTCCTTTCCCAGCATCAGGGTCTTTTCAAATGAATCAGTTCTTCACATCAGGTGGCCACAGTATTGGAGCTTCAGCTTTAGCATCAGTCCTTCCAATGAATATTCAGGACTAATTTCCTTTAGGATTGACTGGTTGGATCTCCTTGCAGTCTAAGGGACTCTCAAGAGTCTTCGCCTATACCACAGTTCAAAAGTTTCAATTCTTTGACGTTCAGCTTTCTTTATGATCAAACTCTCACATCCATACATGACTACTGGAAAAACCATAGCCTTGACTAGACAAACCTTTGTCAGCAAAGTAATGTCTCTGCTTCTTAACATGCTATCTAGGTTGATCACAGCTTTTCTTCCAAGGAGTAAGCATCTTTTAATTTCATGGCTGCACTCACCATC
Organism: Cervus canadensis; assembly: GCF_019320065.1. Lineage (NCBI taxonomy): Eukaryota > Metazoa > Chordata > Mammalia > Artiodactyla > Cervidae > Cervus > Cervus canadensis. The sequence goes on along the minus strand of NC_057394.1, from coordinate 36,656,968 downwards.
TGCAGTGATTTTGGAGCCCAAAAAAATAAAGTCTCTCACTGTTTCCATTGTTTCCCCACCTATTTGCCATGAAGTGATGGGACTAGATGCCATGATCTTAGTTTTTTTAATATTGAGTTTTAAGCCAGCTTTTTCACTCTCCTCTTTCACTGCAGTCATCACCATTACCCAATTTTAGAACATTTTAAACACCCCAGAAAGAAACCTTGTACCTATTACCAGTTACACTTCCAAATCCTCAGCCTTCCTCCTCTCACCCAACTCCTAGAAACCACTAATTTATTTTCTCTATTCACAGTTTTGATTATTTTACATAAATGGTTGTTACACAATATGGTCTTTTATGACTGGTTCCTTTCACTTAGCAGTTTTTGAGACCCATCTATGTCATAACATGTATTAGTAATTCATAAACTTCATTCCTTTTTATCGCCAAATAATATCCCATTGTATAAGCATACCACTTTTGTTTCTCTGTTTATCACTTAAAGGGCATTTGAGTGGCTTACACTTTTCAGCTGCTATGAACAATGCTGTTATGAACATTCATCTGTAAGTTTTGCATACACTATGTTTTCATTTCTCTTGGAACTGCTGAGTCATATGGTAACTCTATGTTTAACCTTTTGAGCAATTCCAGACTACTTCCCACAGTGGCTGTATGATTAACGTTTTACATTCCTGTCAATAGTGTATGAAGGTTCCAAAGACTCTACTTCTTTGTCAACACTTGTTACTGTCTGTCTTTTTTGTCATTGCTGTTCCGGTGGTGTCAAGTAATAATTTGTGGGTTTGATTTGCATTTCAATAATGGCAAAGGATATTTAGCATTTGACCATTTGCATATCTCCTTGGGGAAAATGCCATTCAAATACTTTGTCCATTTTTAATTGCATGATTTGTCTTTATTATTGAGTGATAATAGTTCTTTATATATTCTGATTATAAGTCCCTTTAGATATATGACTTGCAAATATTTTCTCTCATTTTATGAACTGTCCTTTTATTTTCTTGAAGGTAAAAGTGCACAGCCTTTTAATTTCGATCAAGTCCAGCTGAGCGTTCTCTTTTGACCTTTATATTTTGGAGTCCATATCTAAAAAAACACTGACTAAATCTGAGGTCATGAAGATTTGTTCCCACATTTATTCTAGGAGTTTTATAGTTTTACCTCTTACATTTAGATCTATGATCCACTTTAAGTTAATTTTTGGATAGTATGTGAACTAGGATGCAAGTTCATCCTCGTGGCTACAGTCCATGGGATCACTAAAGAGTTGGACATGACTTAGCAACTAAAACAAAAACAACAATACAGCTTTCCCAGCACCACTCGTTGGAAAGATAATTTATTTCCCCACTGAATTGTTTTAGCACTCTGGCCAAAAGTTAATTTACAATAAATGTAAGAGTTTATTTCTTGTCTTGTAATTCTGTTCTATAGATCCATATATCCAGAAGTACCACACTGTCTTGATTATTATAACTTTGTAGGAAATTCTGAAACTGATAAATGTGAGTCCTCCAACTTTGTAATTTTTTTTAATGCTTTGAATATCCTAGGTCTCCTGAATTTCAGGATAAGCTTGCCAGTTTCTGCAAAAAAAAAAAAAAAAAAAAAAAACAAGCCTTCGGGATTACAAAAGGGATTGCATTGAATATGTTGATCAACTTGAGGATGCCATTTTAGCCATATTAATTCTTCCAATCCACAAACAAAGATGAATTGCCATTTAGTAGACTTCAATGTTTTTCAATGACATTTGTAGTTTTTAGTGAACAAGTCTTATACTTCTTTTCCTAAATTTATTTCTATTTTGTTCTTTTTCATGCTATTGTAAATGTAATTTATTTTTAACATCATTTTTGGCTTATTCTGGCCTTAATCATTTCACCTAAAGCAAACTCTAGATTCTCTCTCCATTTCTCACTCCCTTGCATCCAAATATATTAAAATTCCAGTTTTTCAGAAAGAGCTACTGGTAAGTTATCAGTCTTACCCTCAAGAAAACTTTTATTAGAAGTTTTACTTTGAATATATGCATGTGTGTGTATATAATTATACACATATGTGTTTCGTTTTACAGTTAATGTATCTACAAACAGAATCTTACCAACATTCACACTACAATGATGGCAGGTTATGGGCAATTTTTTTCATCACTGCCCAATTTGTTTTCACATTTTTTTCTATAATTAATATGTACAATTTGTCTCTATTTTTTAAATTCATTTTTAAGTGTTTTTTCACTTCTGTCAAGGAAGTTTGTCAACTGCCCCAATTTAAGACTAAGAAAATAATGACTATAATTTCAGTCAGTATAAATTCATTTCAGCAGTCTTAGAAAACATTTGATTCTTTTCCAGTGTAGATTCATTCAAAAATATTCATTAGACTTTTTTTCCTTCAAAATACTCTAGTTGATAGATAATTTAAAGTATTTGAGCCCTTCTTGAATTTTTACAAGTTGGTTAGTTCACTCCAGCTTGAAGTGCATGGTTTGATTCAGATAATCCTTGGTGAAGTTTCACAGTCAAATAAGCAAAATCCTAAATATAACTTTAAGGGACAAAAGCATAAATCTCTTTAACAAACTAATATTCTGCTACCTAGAAACACCTTCAAAGAGGGCATAAATGTACTCTGTAATCCATCTTTTAGATATCTGTATAACATCAATTAATGAATTTTACAACCCCCTTTTCCAGATAGCTATAAAAGTCCCTTCTAATCTTAGAATGTTAAGATACTACTGTCAATTTATCCTTATCCTGTTCTGTCACCTCTGGGGGAAATGAATCTGATGCAAAACTTTTAAATGTTTCTACTTCACAGAATTTATAAAAAATTTCCTCAGTTCCAGGATTTTAATATTTGTTCCCCAAATTCATTCTTGTTTACTTTATCCGTAATTGCCACAGACCTAAACTTCAGTTGCCTATTTTGTTCAAAGGAAATAAAAGTCCTCTGGGAATACTGTTGTGAGCTTTAAATAAGCTGATATACATAAAGCTCTTAACACAGTATATGCTAGTGATAATCACTCAATAAATGGTAGCTCCAATTAGCTCTATTTAATACATTTTCAAAACTTTTCTATATTATCTCCCCATCTCACACTCAGAGTTCCTCAGTCTGTCTTCCTCTATGGTCCGCTGAAACCACACCCTCCCTTAATGGGTATAGTAATCCGAGGGTGGACACACCTCAGTGTTACACACAGTAGGACAATGCGCCTTCTGTCTCCTTCACCTCAGCTGACTCCGTAACAACTGCAACCCAGAGCCCTAGTGACTTGCGCCCCAAGTAAACTAGGAGCCAATGAAGGCTAGAGGTCCAAACTATAAATAAACTCCACACGTGCTATATTTGCTTAAGAAGATGGGTCGTGGCACACCACGAGGAATACTACTACATGATGTGCAGTCCTATATTTGGTGACCAAAAAATTGAACACCTGTTTTGTTTGTTTCAGAACAACCACATGGAAATTAATAATGAAATCAACTGCCTTAGAACTACTGAAAGGGGAAGTTCACAACCTATATTTCAAGCATAGATATAAAATATTTTCACCAATCTCAAATGCCAGACCATGACTCCAAGTGGCAAAGGCTACATAAGTCCACAGAGATAAAGAAGCCAAAAGTACCCTAATGCTGTGCAATGTATTTTGCAAGTCATTTAAATATTCTTCTTCAAAGCTGTTCTTTACTTTGCTTTACTGAGCCCAAAAGGCAAGCAGATGGTAAACATGACAACAACTCAAATTTTAATGCAGATAATTAGAGTAAATAAAATACACACTATCATTCTTCCCACCTTTACAATGTAATGTAATGAAATGAAACTAGTTACCACTTGGTAGGAAATGTGAGGTCTTCCGTAAAACCCAATTAACATTATCAGTATTATAACTGATATAATTATATATCAATATATGATATACCAACAAAAGCCTTTGCCCCATGAGGATCCCTCTCAAACTGACAAACATTTGAGTGAAAGGACCCTTCCAAAAATGCTTCAGAGGCTGGGACATTTTGAACAAAGAAAGTGTTTAGAAAGAACAGTGCTGGAGTTGTTGTATAATACTGTAGTAATAGCCCCAACCACAGGATGTTAACAGTGTTAAGACCCTTAGGGCTCAAAAAGTATTACCTCTACTTGCAATACTAACTTTCCTTAATCCTAAAAATGTTCAGAAGACTAAGGGTGGTTTCCCAGATAGCTCAGTGGGTAAAGAATCTGCATGAAATACAGGAGACAAAAGAGACCTGTGTTCAATCCCTAGGTTAGGAAGATCCTCTGGAGAAGGGCATGGCAACCCACTCCAGTATTCTTGCCTGGAGAATCTTGTGGACAGAGGAGCCTGGAGGACTACAGCGGGGATCGCAAAGAGTCAGGCAGAAGCGAAGTGACTGAGCACAGAACAGCAAGGATCAATCAGTCGGCTTGCCTGAGTATATTCTTAGTTTTTTATGTCAGACAAGGAGGATTCCACACCTAAGCCAGTGGACAATTCCAACTGAGTCCTAGATGATGCTGTTAAAAGAGCTGACTTTATTAAACAAACACTAGTTCACTGTAGAAAGTCTCAATAAAGAGCACTGAAATCTCCTTCTACATATGAAAAAACTTGCAAAAGAAGAGTTCTCAATGAAGTGGACTAAGAGGTGGACTGCCTACAAAATCAGACTGAGAAGCCCATATCACATTCTAGAAGAAGGAAGAACCATCCCCTGAAAGATGTTTAGTATGTTGAAATGATGGAAGTACTTAGAGAAAATAAACACAGTTAGACTAGTTAGGATGCGTCAGTAATCCAGATTTGAGGTGATCCAGCCCTGGACTAAGGATTTGGAAGTAAAGAGGAAGAAATGCATACAAAGACTATTCAAAGTCAAAATGTGAAGAATGTTTGAATGCAAGGGTGGAAAGGAAGAAAATCAATGGTAAAGTATGAGGTTGGAGGAGAGGTCACTGAATTACTACCATAGATTAAAGAGGGATGTCATGTAAAGTAATTAGCCTCCAACTAATAAAAATAAACAAGAAAAAAAAATAAAGATGACCCTCAAAATTCAAAAAAAATAAAAAAATTTTAAAAAAATAAATTTAAAAAAATAAATAAATAAAGAGGGATGTCAGAAGAAATAATCAAGACTTTAAGAGATGAATTCATTTTAGACATATTGAGTTTGGAGAGACGTAAGACATTCAATAGTAGGCAGTCACCAGCACTGGTAACAGTTATGATGTAAGAGACCCAGTGACTACCACACTGCTGAGAATGGCTAACACTAGAAAAAGTATTAGACTGATGAAATTTCCCTCAGAGGTCATCACATTGTCTGCAAAAACAAGTTTATCAAGCCATTTTTACATAGACATACCATTTGAGAGTACTTCTAACCTCAGCACTCTTCACCTTAATGCTTTAAACTGTGTTTGTGAACACAAAAAATTAAATAACAGATCACCAAATGCAGTTCTGGCAAACAGCAAAATGTGTATCACATTATGAATACAAAATTCATTCTGTTGCTTGAATTTATTTTAGACTTTGGTATTTCAAATATTTTTCTTACATTAAATGACTTTTTCTTTCCGATTATCTTGTGAGGAAGATCACACAATTTGTTTGGATCAAAAATATTAAGGATGGTATACAAGGCGGAAAATTTCTTAGGTTAAAGAGTTTTACTTGATCATCTCCTGATATTTTTGGTTTGGTATACAACCACCTGAACCAAAAATAATCTTAACTTTTAATTCGTGTTATTTCTGGCAGCAACAGGAAGCAATCCACCATGGAATAAAGAAAATGACAGCTCACATAAATATCAAGTTCCTCCTTAACCATTTTAAAGAAAAGCATAACTACTTTGTGAAATTCAAGGGTCAAGGGATTGAGTGATATGACTTGCTAGGAATTTTGCAATATATTTTGATTTATAACTGAAATCAGGAAGCACATTACTTATGCAAAGCAAACTCATGAAGAAGTTTCACAAATACTTGGTATAAACCCTTGATCCACAAATCAAAATGACTACTCTTTGCAATAAATACTATGGCATGTTTTCCTTTATTTCCTCCTACTGTAAGAAGTAGAATTTGCACATATAAAAAGCAATCACTAGTTCATCAGTAGTGACAAAAATACCATACTAAAATCAAAAATGTTAAGGAGAAGCTGAGCATGAGGAATGTAGGAACTCTATGTGTTATCTCTGTAATTTTTCTGTAAATCTAAAACTACTCTAAAATTTTAAATTCTTTTTAAAAAATCACTGTACTTTTATGCTTTTTAAAGGTCATGTTTTGCTTTAGTCTCACAACCAAATATTCATTCAATACATACATGTTGAACAAATGGGTATATTAAGCTTTGCATAATATACAAAGATGACTAAGACCTGGGACTAAGAAAAACATCAGGGCATGCATGCTCAGTCACTCAGCCGTGTTCAACTCTTTGTGAGCCCACAGACTGCAGCCCGCCAGGCTCCTCTGTCCTTGGGATTTTCCAGGCAAGAATACTGGAGTGGGTTGCCATTTCCTTCTCCAGAAAGACATCATCTCCCTCTAATTTCCAAGGTCTCACTCTCAAGGACTTTAATGTCTAGGAGAAGAGATAAGACTGAGGACACAAAGTACAATACATAAAAGTCATCAAGCAACTTCTCCTCCCTTCTGGCGGTTCAACGATAAAGAATCCACCTGCCAATGCAGGAGCCACAGGAGATGCGGGTTCAATCCCTGGGTTGGGAAGATCTCCTGGAGAAGGAAATGCAACCCACTCCAGTATTTTTGCCTGGAGAAGCCCCATGGACAGAGGAGCCCTGTAAATCTATTCAGGCAGGCTGAATCTTCCTCTGAATTTAAATCCAAGGCCTCACAGTTGTGTGCCAGGTGTTGTTGGATAATAAAAAGTCTCTAAAAGAGTGTCAATTCAGGAATTAAATACCCAGTTCACATAGAAACCAAATTCCGTACTTCATTCAAAAGTAGAGTGTCACCCTCCCCTGGCTCAGACCTGCTGTTCTCCCTTCCCTTGACTAGCAGCTTTCCTCGGCACATCCTACTGACTCCTGTACAGTCGCCTGAGACCCCCCTGGGGGAGGCAGAGAAAGTCTTAATGTGTTGGTCATTCAGTCGTGTCTGACTCTCTGCGACCGCATGAACTGTAGCTTGCCAGGCTCCGCTGTCCATGGAGAAAGTCCAGCCATTCACTTCTCCAGGGATCTTCCTGACCCAGGGATCAAGCCCGGGTCTCCTGCATTGCAGGCAGATTCTTTACCATCTGAGCCACCAGAGAAATTCTTAACTGCCCTACAAATACCTATATTGCTTTGCCATTCAGATGCCCAGAGACGTCTGCGTCACCCACATATGGGCTCCCTGACCCATCTGTGACCAACACCAGCATACCTTCTCTGGATGGTCACTTACGATTCCATGGAATATCTCTGGCCCACTGTCAGTGGGAAAACAGACTCCCCACCCACTGTTCTCTACTCTCTGCCACTGTCTCCATCAGCCAGCTTCTCCCCCTCGAGATTCCTCTGGCATAAATGTTACATGGTCCTCTCTGTTCCCCAAGCTCCAGAGCACATATATCAGGTTCCCTTTTCTTTCTTCCTCTCTCCCTCCCTCCTTCCCACCCTCACTCTCTCTCATAAGCACAAATGGATATGATAAGTATAAATAACTCAAGGCACTTTTATAGTAATTCAAATTTGAACATGAATCTTACCCAAGGAATCCCTTTACTATGCAACTGACTTTAATTCCCTCAGATAATTGCTTCAGAAAGTTTGGATGGAGTTTATTCTGCTAGTCAAGTTCTGTTGCAATCTAAGAAGTGTTTTTAAGCAATCATCTGGCCTCTTTACAGTTCTGACCTCTTCCAATTCCAGTGCTGGATTAAAAAAAAAAAAAAAGTTGTTGAAGATGTTGCAACATTCTTACCCCCCTAATTCCTTGGACTGCTACCTAAAAATGCATATATCTAGTTAAGATCACAGATTCTACCAACTTCGTAGTCTTATAGCCTATTACCAGCTTTAAGAAAAAACAGACCAGAAGAAGACAAATATCTTAGTTCAGATTAAGCACCCCCTGATGTTATATGGGAAAAGCTATTTAAAATAATATTAAATGAGGCAAAGTATTCTTCCAAATACTCTAACAGATGTTGTTTCTTACATTACAGAAGGAAATGAGGGGGGACTTCCCAGTGGTCCAGTAGTTAAGAATCTGCCTGCCAGTGCAGGGGACACGGGCTTGATCCCTGGTCTGAGAGGATCCCACATGCCACTGGGCAACTAAGCCCGCGCACCCTAGAGCCCGCGCTCCCCAACAAGAGAAGCCACTGCAATGAGAAGCGCATGCCCTGTGACTAAAGTGGCCCCTGCTGGCTGCAAAAACAGAGAAGGCCCACATGCAACAGTGAAGACCCAGCACAGCCAAAAATAAATTTTAAAATATTTTTAAAAGGAAATGAGGGACTTGCTGGTGGTCCAGTGGCAAAAACTCCCCACTGCCAGTGAAGGGGGCTCAGCATCGATCCCTGCTCAGGGAACCAGATCCCACATGCTGCAACTAAAGAACAGGCATGCCCATGGAAGATCAAAGATCTGCACGCTGAAACTAAGACCCAGTGCAGTCAAATAAACAAACAAAGGAAATGAATGGGAACCACATGGTGCTAAATGGGTGAATAACTATTTACAATCTGCTGAAGGATGAGACTGAAGCTGGCATCATATATTAACTGTGGCCTCCCAGCCATCACTACCTTACAGGAAGTACATTTGGGATTCACAAATTACATTAAATTCAAAAATCTTTACTGAGTGCTTACCATATGCATGATACCAGGCTACATGCTATAAGGAATATTTTAAAAATTATATGATACAGTGGCTGTCCTCAGGGGTGATAAGATATATACAAATAATCACAGAATACCACATACGATAAACACTAAAAGAATATGCCACTACGAGATTACATTTTCTGAAAGGATTAGAAGACCTCATACAGGAAGAGGCTTTTTGCTAGATTTTTAAAGGAAAGAGCAGGATTTCATGGGGGCAAAAATGGGAAGAAGATTGCATTAACAAACACAAAGGAAGAGGGGAAAATAAAGAATGGCTCGTAACACGTTTTAGAAGAAAGGATAGACCAGAGAATGACAAAGAGCTTGGATCTGGAGAATTCCCCCAAAAAGAGTGAGAGGTGAGTGCTGGGTGGAGCAGCAGGAAACAAAAGGGGAAAGGGACTCTTCTTATTTGAAAAACACTTGACCCCAGAGAAGGAAGTTCCACTGACTAAGGGCTGCCAGCCACTCCTCACCAGCTGCAGCCAGCCCTGCAACAACAAGGCCCTATCTATAATATGTAAATACTAAGTATGGAGTTTGGGATTTTAAATTTTTGGTTTTGAGCATAAGTTTTGAATTTTAAAAGGTTTGAATTTCTTTTCAGAGTGCTGCTGCAGCACATACATAGTCACAAAAATCTACATGTGCAGCCTTCCTTCTGTAGTTTGAAACTACCCAAGTCTCAAGGGGGATTTGATGAGGTAAGTAAATGAGAAATTCACAAGCGCTAAAAACCATCTGAAATGCAGATACCTCTATTTTCAAGAAGATAAGCGGGAATCTTAACCAGATGGCTATTAAAGCTCCCTGGAACATAATCAGAAATAACGAAAGTTTCAAATAACCCCATACAATTATGCCTTGTGAGATCCTTGTGAATTCTATCCAATGAGAAAGTAACAAGTCACATCTCATAGACTGAAGTACCCAGATGCCATGAGGATAAGGAAGAGTGCAAGAAAACATAAAAGCAGGGAATCGTCCAGGAAGGAGTGAACAACTTCTAGAGAAAAAACATAGCACATGCAGGAGTTGAACAAGGCCATTAGTTATTAATAGAACACGGAACTTGAGTGAATAGAAAACGCCAAGAAGTTAATAAAAGTAGGAATGATTTAAGCAGGCTTACACACTTGGTTATTATTAAGAGCCCAACCTCAGGTATTCAGACAGTCAACAAATAAAAATCTCTCTCTTCATTCAAAATTTAGATGTGTACCTCTCAACAGAAACCCTACCCACTCACCCCAAATGAGGCCCTAAGCACGTCTTGGCAGCCATGTCACACTGGCTTTCCAAGTTTCTTTCAGAGAAATGATGAGCTACAGGAACAGCTGGGCAGCACAGCACAGCACAAGTATCAGAGATGCTTCTGCCAATCTTTCGAGGGCACAAATGATGCCTCAGAACACGGACAATAAAACAAACCCTTGACTTCACAGTCTTTTCTGGCCATTTTATTTGGCCACATACAATCTCTCCACCCTTGGATTCATCGTTGGTTTCAGTCTGTGACTGTCATTGATTTTGGTCTCTCTGACCTATTTTCAGTCTCCCTAACTGTGGTGTCTTATCCCCAAACACGTTGACCAAAGTCCTTGAGGATAGGCATTGAGTCCCACTCATCTTGGCAACCCCCGAGGGTCTAGAGTCTTCAGGGATTTCTTGTAGAATTGGAAGCCCTGTTGCTAAATATTTCTTTGGAGTAGATTTATACATACTTTCCTGTTACAAAATGTTCTATAACAAGGATTGCAGAATAATTGTTTTTGCTAGGAACAATTACACTTCAAAGGAGCACAGCTATTCCATTGGTTGTGTGTAGTGTCTTGGAAGAAAAACATGATATGAATCAGCATATCATAGACTAGACAAATAGAACTTCTCTAATAAATCTTGTTTTCAATGCAGCAATTGTGGGCTTTAGAAATGTGCCTCATTTCCTTTATTATTAAAAACAAGCAAAAATTTTAAAAAAAATGAAAACAAGTAAGGAAGTATTTTGACAATATTTTGAGCAAAAGAGAAGATGAAAGTATTAGTGGCTCAGTCGTATCTGACCCGTTGCGAACCCACAGACTGTAGCACACCAGGCTCCTCTGTCCATGGGATTTCCCAGGCAAGAATACTAGAGTGGGTTGCCTTTTCCTTCTCCAGGGAATCTTCCTGACTCAGGGATTGAAACCACATCTCCTGCATTGGCACATGGATGCTTTACCAGTAGGCCACTAGGGAAGCCCCCAGCATAGGTTCATGGGTTATAAAGTACACTAAAATGCACAGTTAGCAAACAAAGGACTGTTTTTTTCATTTTTTTTTAACTTTTTGTTTTGAGTTGGGGTATAGCCGATTAACAATCGTTGTGATAGTTTCAGGTGAATGGTGAAGGGACTCAGCCATACATATATATGTAAGCTAAGGGCTGTTTTTAATGACACCCATTGTGCTTCCTTGGTGCCTCAGCTGGTAGAGAATCCACCTGCAATGTGGGAGACCTGGGTTCCACCCCTGGGTTGGGAAGAGCCCCTGGAGAAGGGAACAGCTACCCCCTCCAGTATTCTGGCCTGGAGAATTCCATGGACTGTCTAGTCCATGGGGTCACAAAGAATCGGACACGACTGAGCGACTTTCAGCTTCACTTTCATTGTAATACCTCCTTGGTGGCCCAGAAAGTAAAGAATCTGCCCGTAATGCAGGAGCGTGGGTGAGTACTAAGTCTGACTCTTTGCAGCTCACTGGGCTGCAGCCCACCAGGCTCCTGTGTCCATGGGGATTCTCCAGGCAAGAATACTCGAGTGAGTTGCTGGGCCCTCCTCCAGGGAATCTTCTCAGTCCAGGGATCGAACCCATGTCTCTAATGTCTCCTGCACTGGCAGGCGGGTTCTTTACCACTAGTGCCACCTGGGAAGGCCATAATGCAGGAGATCTAGGTTCAATCCCTGGGTCAGGAAGATACCCTGGAGAAGGGAATGGCAACCCACTCCAGCATTCTTGCTGGAGAATTCTGTGCACAGAGAAGCCTGCTACAGTCGGTGGGGTTGCAAAGAGTCAGACACAACTGAGCCACTAAAACACATTATAAGACACATAGACCTTATTAACACTTAGGGGGTTAATATTGCTGATCTACATCCACTGTGAACTACTGAGCAAAGATGAGTCCATCTGTCCCCTGACTTCACAGAGTTCCTTGGGATGCTGTCTGAAAAATACAGTATTAAGGGAAAAAAAGTCAAAATAATTCAGGCCTGAAATCAGAAAGCCACTGCTTCTGGGACAACTACAGGATAAAATTAAAGTGAAAGTGAAGTTGCTCAGTCGTGTCTGAGTCTTTGCAACCCCACTGACTGTAGCCTACCAGGCTCCTCCATCCATGGGATTTTCCAGGTGAGAATACTAGAGTGGGTTGCCATTTCCTTCTCCAGGAGATCTTCCCAACCCAGGGAATGAACCCAGGTCTCCCGCATTGTAGACAGATGCTTTACCGTCTGAGCCCCCAGGGAAGTCCACAGATAATATTAGAGCCTCCTTTTCCTTTCATAACCAAGATGAGACGCTATAACAAACAATCCCAGATAATGATTTCCTTTATCTCCATCTTAAAATAACCTTTGATAGCATGTTATTATCTAGTTTTTCAAGCCAAGACCCATTAATCATTTCAAATGGAAAATTACTTACTTTTGGATCAGAAGAAAAATCAGAAGTTCCTTGGAAAATATTGAGAATTTCTACTGTATATTCAATATCAAAGAAAATTCTTTCAAAAGTTCAATCCTTCCCAATGTTTAAATCCATCTTTTAAAAATTGCTATACTTCTATTACACATTTATTCAGTTATCTTTTATAACTGTCCAGGAAGACAGTGAAAAGGACATTTTCTGGGCATTTATGTTAAAGGTAACATCAATGTAATGTGTCTTCTAAGAAAAATAGTCTTTTCTAATAAAAATAAGGATGGAGGGATCTTCAATGCATTTCTAAATGTCACAGAACAGGAGATATTTAATGTGATACTTTGTCTATAAAGGAAAATACAGAATTCGGTCAACTATTTTTAAGTTTTAAAATAATTTTTGCTTTAGTGTTCCATCAGTTTGTAGGTCTAGCCACCATCTGTTTACCAGTTTTCCTTTAATTTACCTTATAGTTTTAACTCAAATTATATTTTCAAAAAGTCAGGCCAATTTTAGAGCTGCAATCCCTACTAGTTAGACTAAATGACCTAATTGACAGAGAAAATGTATTATAATGGCATTATACCAAAGCTAATCTTTGGAGGGAAAGTTTCAAAAACCAATAACACTCTAAATTAGAAACTAAAAACATTAGCCCCAAGTAATAATCACAAACTAGATCTACACAGGCAGCTGGTATTTGTCCTCAGTCAAGAGACAGTTGCTACCATTTTATTGTAATTTTACCTATATTAATGCTTAATTTATATGGATATCAATATATTTAAGGGTCTCTTCTCTGTTTAAAGCTAAGTTTTAGGGAAATATCTCAGTAAATTTCCATATAATTGATTTCCAAAAGAAAGGGGCACAATAACATGTATATTTTTCCCCTGGTTAATACAACAGTAAGAACAAAAGGAAGCACTGTTTTAAACAAGAGGTGATTTGTTAGGACTAGTAACTTGCTACAATTTATGAAAGAGAGAGGGTTTTCTTTTCAAATTGAAAAAATAAATATATAAAAAGGCAATAAAACTGTAAAAAAGAAAGGAGATTGAATAACCAAGTTGGAGGGGGAATAAACCCAAGCAGGTGAAGACATCAATCAATTCCACACACTGTTTACTCTACAATTCTAGGTACTGAAGGCTGGGGAAGGAAGGTTTCTCTGTGAGACCATAAACAAAATCGTACATGATCCAGTAACGCCACAGCTACTTCAGTTCTGTCCCCATTTTAAGACTTTTCTAGTATAATTCCTTTGGGAGCAAGTGTTTGCTCAATTTTTATACCACAGGTTTTATTCTCTCTCACTATAAATTAATTTTTTAAAGTTACAAAACATTGATCCAAGAACATAGCCATTTAATGAATTTTAAATCTTTTAATTATATTGGCTTTTTGGCAACGACCTTTTAAAAGTTATTTTAGATAATGCTTAAGGCAAGTCATTTTCTCAAAATTAACACAGTGATTGATTCCTATCACTAAATGATTTCACAAGAAGCATCAGGCATAAAGCTAACAGCTGGGTAGAGGTTAAGCTTTTTGTGTGTTATGTTTGGCTACTGCTAACCCTGTGATTCTAGACATCTTAGAATAAACACATATAAATCAAATAATGCTTTTCTTTGTCACCTCAAATTTAAATCTATTTCCAAGCAACACTAGTTGAGATTCTAGGAACTACTCAGCCACTGGCTCAAGTTCTTATCTCATGGAACAAATGTCTACACAGGCTTGAAAGCAGTCTTGCTCAACCCCATGTCTGGTAATAACCACAAAAGGCTTTTGATTGTCCAAAAACTTACATGAAAGGGGAAACATCCCAAAATCAAAAACCCTTAAACAAAAGGAGAAAGAGTGAACATCGGCCAAAACATTAACTTTGAAGTACCATGTATATCAACAGTATTAAGACAAATCTTTCAAAGCAGCCCATCAACCTCACACTGCTGTCACCCACTCTTGAAGTTTGAGCCTGGCCCCTGCTGCATGGAGACCTCATGGGCACTTGCCCTTACTCCCACATTTACCTTCTCAAATTATTCACAAACATCACTCTCCTCCAGACTTGATGATCAAGTAAGGGCTGGAACCACTGGTCTCATTCATCTTTGCATCCACTACAGCATTTACAACAGTGCTTTATTTACAATTTAAATAACTTTCTGTTGCTTAGAAGAGCAAAAAGAAAATGCTAAATTATGTTTCTCCTAATAATTAATTTTGTGAACTATTCATCAATTGCTGATGCACTTTGGTAAACACTCCCCTAATGGTTTTGAAGTAACTTAGAATGCACCCTAATAGTTTGTGTGTGTATGTGTGTGTATGTGTATGTTAGTCACTCAGTCGTGTCTGACTCTTTGTGATCACATGGACTGTAGCCCACCAGGCTCCTCCGTCCATGGGATTTTCCAGGCAAGAATAATGGAGCAGGTTGCCATTTCCTTCTTTAGCAATAGGAAAAAGAGCTGAACAAAAGTATGAACCACAAAAATAAAGTCAGGAAGCAAATAATATAAAACTTGGTTTTTAATACCTGGTATTCTCTATAGGTATAAAAACTAAAGAGATTGTTAAAATGCAGCCTTTATTAAAGGAGTGCCTCAGTACTGTTTATTATAGTTTGGGAGGGGTTTTTTTGTGTGTAGTGGGGAGGGAGGACAAGGAGTAAAATAAGCAAAGCACACACATTACAAAATAAAAGCTTCATCCCAAGAGACAGATCTCAAACAAACATCAGTTTTGTACCATTCTACACTAAGGTCTGATGTTAACTACCAAATCAGACATTTTATGGGGAAAATTTTGAAAATTTACCTAGGAATCTGTCATGTGTGTTGCATACCCCTCCAGCACATTTCTGCTCTATCCTTACTTTTTAAAATCATATATATAATAACAACTATTGGAAAACTGGAATACTGTTTACTGATCTGAATCTATGAGAGACTTTTCTTTGAAAAAAAAAGGTCAGGAATTGATGTATAACCATTTCATTAAACTCTTATGAAGAAAACTAATATTCTTAGAAGCTAAGGCACTCTGTGTATTGAATCAATGACCGAACAGAACAGAAACAAAAACATAATAGGCAAATGAGAAACAATTTTACTCCAAAGTAATTTTGGAGACACAGTTCCCTGAATGAGTTCATTGGTTCATTCTGAAAT
The DNA here is from genome assembly GCF_019320065.1 of Cervus canadensis. NCBI lineage: Eukaryota > Metazoa > Chordata > Mammalia > Artiodactyla > Cervidae > Cervus > Cervus canadensis. The sequence continues at coordinate 36,641,214 of NC_057394.1, read as the reverse complement.
GGAATCATACAGCATATGAGGCAGTATTACAACGTCTTTGCCTTCTTGGAATAAAGCCTGTCACAAACATCCACAGGGCAGATGGAGAGAGAAGTAAAGAGGAGAACACAAGTTGTCACTGAGACCCTCTTCATCACACTTTTCCTATGGCTCCCTTATTTCCAACCATTACAGCTTTGGTCTTTAGTGGCTAACTTTAAGAAAAATAATGATGATTGGTGCCCCACTAGCTAGAAACCAAAGTGTCCTAAAGATAAGAATACATTAACTGCGGAAACTGCCTCTGCTGAATCACCTATCACTAAATCTCTCAGACTACATGTCCAGATTACCATTCAGTTCACTTCAGTTCAGTCGCTCAGTCGTGTCCTACTCTTTGCGACCCCATGACTCGCAGCACGCCAGGCCTCCCTGTCCATAATCAACTCCCGGAGTTTACTCAAACCCACGTCCATTGAGTCGGTAATGCCATCCAACACAATCTCATTCTCTGTCGTCCCCTTCTCTTCCTGCCCTCAATCTTTTGCAGCATCAGGGTCTTTTCAAATGAGTCAGCTCTTCGCATCAGGTGGCCAAAGTATTGGAGTTTCAGCTTCAACATCAGTCCTTACAATGAACACCCAGGACTGATCTCCTTTAGGATGGACTGGTTGGATCTCCTTGCAGTCCAAGGGACTCTCAAGAGTCTTCTCCAACACCACAGTTCAAAAGCATCAATTCTTCGGCACTCAGCTTTCTTTATAGTCCAACTATCACATCCATACATGACCACTGGAAAAACCATAGCCTTGATGAGACGGACCTTTGTTGGCAAAGGAATGTCTCTGCTTTTTAATACGCTGTCTAGGTTGGTCATAACTTTCCTTCCAAGGAGTAAGCGTCTTTTAATTTCATGGCTGCAGCCACCATCTGCAGTGATTTTGGAGTCCAGAAAAATAAAGTCAGCCACTGTTTCCACTGTTTCCTCATCTATTTGCCATGAAATGATGGGACTGGATGCCAAGATCTTAGTTTTCTGAATGTTGAGCTTTAATCCAACTTTTTCACTCTCCTCTTTCACTTTCATCAAGAGGCTTTTTAGTTCCTCTTCACTTTCTGCCATAAGGGTGGTGTCATCTGCATATCTGAGGTTATTGATATTTCTCCCGTCAATCTTGATTGCAGCTTGGGCTTCCTCCAGCCCAGCGATTCTCATGATGTACTCTGCATATAAGTTAAATAAGCAGGGTGACAATATACAGCCTTGACATACTCCTTTTCATATTTGGAACCAGTCTGTTGTTCCAGATTACCATTACATGGAGTCAAAGTGGTTACAATCCTAGCTTTGCATGAGAAAGTTTTTGGTTTTTCATTCTTAAGCATCAATGAGAAAGTAAAACTACCACACCATGCCTTCATATCATAAAATCACTCACTAGAAAAAGGAACTCAAGGAAGGTTAAGTAGGCTGAAGTCTTTTTCCTGCAAATAAGAAGTGGGACACAGAAAGGATTTGTACCTGAAGAGTCCCATAGGATCTCACTCCATTTCACTGCCACCCTGATTCTCAGAGCTTTGGGGAGAACTGGCAGAAAGAAAAGGGTGAAGTCATATTCTGAGGGGTTCACACAATTTGCTTGCCAATGGAAAGACTAAGAGGAGACTGGGTATCTTCTCCTGCGAAAACTCCAAAATTACAACTCACTGTTGAACAATCATCAACAGGAGAATGTTGGATCCCACCAAAAAAAGATACCCCACAACCAAGGGCACAGGAGAAGCCCCAGCAAGATGGTAGGAGGGACGAAATCGTGTTTAGAATCAAACCCCATACCTGCCAGAGACGCTCGGAGGGATCAAACAAAACCTTGTGCGCGCAGGAGACCCCACAGATACTGAAGCAGACCTGCCTTTGAGTGTCTGAGTGTCTCCTATGGAGGTACGGGTCAGCAGTGGCCTGCCGCAGGGGCAGGGACTCTGGGTGCAGCACTCCTGGGTGTGGCATAAACCCTCTTTGAGGAGGTTGTCATTAATCCCACCATAGAGCTGCCGAGCTGATGACCCACCAACTGCAAAACAATCATACCAAACAAATTCTCACACTGTTAAGAAAGTTCTAGGACCCACAGCAGATTTCCCAACCTGGGGATCTGGCAAAGGGACCGAGAATCCCCAGGGAATTTGAGTTTGGAGGCCAGTGGGATTTGATTACAGAACTTCCACAGGACTGGGGCAACAGACTCTTGGAGGGCACAAACCAAACCTGTGCACACCAGGACCCAGGAGAAAGGAGCAGTGACCACACAAGAGACTGACCCAGACTTGCCCGTGAGTGTCCCAGACTCTCCGGTGGAGGCTTGCGTCAGCGTTGGCCTGCTACAGGGTCAGAGGCACTGAGTGTGGCAGCGCGTGCATAGGACCTTTTGAAGGAGGTCGCCATTATCTTCATTACCTCACCATACTTTGGTCTCTGGTCAAAGAGCAGGGAGGGAACACAGCCCTGCCCATCAACAGAAAATTGGATTAAAGATTTACTGAGTACGGCCCCGCCCATCAGAACAAGACCCAGTTTCCCCCTCAGTCAGTCTCTCCCATCAGGAAGCTCCCATTAGCCTCTTATCCTTATCCCTCAGAGGGCAGGAATAATGAAAACCACAATCACAGAAAACTAATCAAAGTGAACACATGGACCACAGCATTGTCTAACTCAGGAAAACTATGAGCCATGCCATGCAGGGCCACCCAAGATGGATGGATCATGGTGGAGACTTCTGACAGAATGTGGTCCATGAGAGACGGGAATGGCAAACCACTTCAATATTCTTGCCTTGAGAACCCCATGAACAGTATGAAAAGGCAAAAAGATAGGACACTGAAAGATGAACTCCCCAGGTCGGTAAGTGCCCAATATGCTACTGGAGAAGAGTGGAGAAATAACACCAGAAAGAATGAACAGATGGAGCCAAAGCAAAAACAACACCTAGTTGTGGATGTGACTAGGGATGGAAGTAAAGCCCAATGCTGTAAAGAACAATATTGCATAGGAACCTAGAATGTCAGGTCCATTAATAAAGGTTAATTGGAAGTGGTCAAACAGGAGATGGCAAGAGTGAACATCGACATTTTAGGAATCGGTGAACAAACTGGACTGGAAATGGGTGAATTTAACTCAGATGACCATTATAGCTATTACTGTGGGCAAGAATCCCTTAGAAGAAATGGAGTAGCCATCATAGTCAACAAAAGAGTTTGAAATGCAGTACTTGGGTGCAATCTCTAAAACGACAGACTGTTCTCTGTTTGTTTCCAAGGCAAACCATTAAATATCACAGTAATCCAAGACTATGCCCCAACCAGGAATGCTAAAGAAGCTGAAGTTGAATGGTTCTATGAAGACCTACAAGACCTTCTAGAACTAACATCCATAAAAGATGCCCTTTTTGTTATAAGGGACTGAAATGCAAAAGTAGGAAGTCAAGAGCTACCTAGAGTAACAGACAAATTTGGCCTTGGAGTACAAAACGAAGTAGGTCAAAGGCTAACAGAGTTTTGCCAACAAAACGCACTGGTCATAGCAAACACCTCTTCCAACAACACAAGAGAAGACTCTACACATGGACATCACCAGATGGTCAACACAGAAATCAGATTGATTATATTCTTTGCAGCCAAAGATGGAGAAGCTCTATACAGTCAGCAAAAACAAGACGGGGAGCTGACTGTGGCTCAGATCATGAACTACTTACTGCAAAATTCAGACTTAAATTTAAGAAAGTAGGGAAAACCACGAGACCATTCAGGTATGACCTAAATCAAATCCCTTATGATTATACAGAGGAAGAGACAAATAGATTCAAAGGATTAGATCTGATAGACAGAGTGCCTGAAGAACTATGGACAGAGGTTCCTGACACTGTACACGAGGCAGGGATCAAGACCATCCCCAAGAAAAAGAAATGCAAAAAGGCAGAATGGTTGTCTGAGGAGGTCCTGCAAATAGCTGAGAAAAGAAGAGAAGCAAAAAGCAAAGGAGAAAAGGAAAGATATACCCATTTGAATGCAGTGTTTCAAAGAATAGCAAGGAGAGATAAGAAAGCCTTCCTTAGTGATCAATGCAAAGAAATAGAGGAAAACAACAGAATGGGAAAGACCAGAGATATCTTCAAGAAAATTACTGATAACAAGGAAACATTTCATACAAAGATGAGAACAATAAAGGGCAGCAATAGTATGGACCTCACAGAAACAGAAGATATCAAGAAGAGGTGGCAAGAATATACAGAAGAACTGTACAAAAAAGATCTTCATGACCCAGATAATCACAATGGTGTGATCACTCACCTAGAGCCAGATATCCTGGAATGCAAAATCATTTGAGCCTTAGGAAGCATCACTATGAACAAAGCTAGTGGAGGTGATAGAATTCCAGTTGAGCTATTTTAAATCCTAAAAGATGATGCTGTGAAAGTGCTGCACTCAATATGCCAGCAAATTTGGAAAACTCAGCAGTGGCCACAGGACTGGAAAAGGTCAGTTTTCATTCCAATCCCAAAGAAAGGCAATGCCAAAGAATGTTCAAACTACCACACAATTGCACTCATCTCATGCACTAGCAAAGTAATGCTCAAAATTCTCTAAGCCAGACTTCAACAGTACGTGAACTGTGAACTTCCAGATGTTCAAGCTGGATTCAGAAAAGGCAGAGGAACCAGAGATCAAATTGCCAACATCCTTGGGATCACTGAAAAAGTGAGAGAGTTCCAGAAAAACATCTACTTCTGCTTTATTGACTACGCCAAAGCCTTTGACTGTGTGGATCACAACAAACAGTGGAAATTTCTTAAAGAGACGGGACTATGAGACCACCTGACCTGCCTCCTGAGAAATCTGTATGCAGGTCAAGAAGAAACAGTTAGAACTGGACATGGAACAGCAAACTGGTTCCAAATCAGGAAAAGAGTACATCAAGGTTGTATACTGTCACCCTTCTTATTTAAATAATAAGCAAAGTATATCATGCTAAATGCCAGGCTGGATGAAGCACAAGCTAGAATCAAGATTGCTAGGAGAAATATCAACAACCTCAGATATGCAGATGGCACCACCCTTATTCAGAAAGCAAAGAAGAACTAAAAAGTCTCTTGATAAAAGTGAAAGAGGAGAGCAAAAAAGTTGGCTTAAAACTCAATATTCAGAAACCTAAGATCATGGTATCCAGTCCCATCACTTCATGGCAAACAGATGGGGAAACAATGGAAACAGTGAGAGACTTAATTTTGGGCAGGCTCCAAAATCACTGCAGATGGTGACTGCAGCCATGAAATTAAAATTGAAATTAAAAGACACTTGCTTCCTGGAAGAAAAGCTATGACCAACCTAGACAGCATAATAAAAAGCAGAGATATTACTTTGCCAACAAAGGTCCACCTAGTCAGTTCAGTTCAGTTCAGTTCAGTCACTCAGTTGTCCAACTCTTTGCGACGCCATGAATTACAGCACGCCAGGCCTTGTCATCACCAACTCCTGGAGTTTACTCAAACTCAAGTTCATCGAGTCGGTGATGCCATCCAGACATCTCAACCTCTGTCGTCCCCTTCTCCTCCTGCCCCCAATCCCTCCCAGCATGAGGCTCTTTTCTAATTATTCACCTCATCACATGAGGTGGCCAAAGTATTGGAGTTTCAGTTTCAGCATCAGTCCTTCCAATGAACACCCAGGACTGATCTCCTTTAGGATGGACTGGTTGGATCTCCTTGCTGTCCAAGGGACTCTCAAGAGTCTTCTCCAACATCACAGTTCAAAAGCATCAATTTTTCAGTGCTCAGCTTTCTTCACAGTCCAACTCTCACATCCATACATGACCACTGGAAAAACCATAGCCTTGACTAGACGGACTTTTGTTGGCAAAGTAATGTCTCTGCTTTTTAATATGCTATCTAGGTTGGTCATAACTTTCCTTCCAAGGAGTAAGTGTCTTTTAATTTCATGGCTGCAATCACCATCTGCAGTGATTTTGGAGCCCAAAAAAATAAAGTCTGACACTGTTTCCACTGTTTCCCCATCTATTTCCCATGAAGTGATGGGATTGGATGACATGATCTTAGTTTTCTGAATGTTGAGCTTTAAGCCAACTTTTTCATTCTCCTCTTTCACTTTCATCAAGAGCCTTTTTAGTTCCACTTCACTTAAAGCTATGGTTTTTCCAGTAGTCATGTATGGATGTGAGAGCTGGGCCATAAAGAAAGCTGAGAGCCAAAGAATAGATGACTTTGAACTGTGGTGTTGGAGAAGACTCTTGAGAGTCCCTTGGACTGAAAGGAGACCAAATCAGTCAATCCTAAAGGAAATCAGTTCTGAATATTCATCGGAAGAACTGATGCTGAAGCTGAAACTCCAATCTTTGGCCATCTGATGCAAAGAAATGACTCATTGAAAAAGACCCTGATGCTGGAAAAGATAGAAGGCAGGAGGAAAAGGGGACGACAGAGGATGAGAAGGTTGGATGGCATCACCGACTCAATGGACATGAGTTTAAGCAAGCTCTGGGAGTTGATGATGGACATGAAGCCTGGAGTGCTGCAGTCCACGGGGTCACAAAGAGTCGGACACGATGAGTGACTAAACTGAACTGAGAAAAATGATCAAGCCTATAACAGACATCAAGCCCCTATTCATAGTTTGTGAATATCAAGAAATATCACAGCAGTAATTTGCTCAAACTTAGCATTTTGTGTGCCTTTGCATGTGTGTGGATGCATACTTAGGAAGAGGAATGCACATATAAATGCATAAACATAGAGGAAAACAATGCAAAGATGCATAAGACATTTACTCATATTATAATATCCATTATCAAAGGTCATGGATGGAAAAGAGCAGATATGCATACATCTTTATATCATTTCACCATTTCATCATGTACCATCACATGGAATAAAGAACACAAATAGCAAATGTTGGTGAGGATGTGGAGGATTGAAAGCCCTCCTACACTGTTGGTGGGAATGTAAATTGGTGCAACCACTGTGTCTAACAGCATGGAGGCTTCTCAAAAAACTAAAAGTAGATGTACCATATGATCCAGCAATTCCACTTCTGCACATATATCCATAAAAAACAAAAATACTGTTTCAAAAATAGTTTGTAGAAGCCAAGGTAGAAAAGCAATCTAAGTGTCAATCAACAGATGAATGGATAAAGATTAAGGACATATATGCCGTGGAATATTACCAGTCATAAAATAGAGTGAAATATTGCCATCTGCAGTAACATGGATAGAATTGATGGTATTATTCTAAGTGAAATAAATCAGACAGAGAAAGATAAATATGTATGATATCACTTATATGTAGAATATAAAAAATACAATAAACTAGTGGCTAGAACTAAAAACAAGCAAACTCAGAGATATAGAGAACAAACCAGTAGTTACCAGTGGGGAGAGGGAAGAAAGGAGGGCAAAATAGGGATAAGAAATTAAGAAGTATAAACTACTATGTATAAATAAAACAAGCTATAGGATATATTGTACAGCAACGGGAATATAGCCAACATTTTATAATAACTATAAATGGAGTATAACCTTTAAAGACTGCAAATCACTATATTGTATTCCTGTAATTTATATAATGCTGTGCTGTGCTAAGCCGCCTCAGTCACGTCAGACTCTGCGACCCCATGGACTGGAGCCCACCAGGCTCCTCTGTCCATGACATTCTCCAGGCAAGAATACTGGAGTGGTTTCCCATGCCTCTTCCAGGGGATCCTTCACACTCAGGGATCAAACCCACGCCTCTTATGTCTCCTCCACTTGCTGGCAGGTTCTTTACCACTAGTGCCACCTAGTAAGCTAGAGCCACCAGCTTCCCTATAACTTAGGAAGCCAATTTATATAATATTTTATATCAATTAGGGCTTCCCTGGTGGCTCAGATGGTAAAGAATCCTCCTGCAATGCGGGAGACCTGGATTCAATTCCAAACAGCTGAATAAAGATGCGTCCTCTTCAAATGCTAGCTCTCCACTGGCAGGTTCCCTTTTGCTACTGGCTGTAAATGTCTTTTTTTGGTTTTTTCACCATTTGACCAATGAAGAATCAGTTCCATTTCACTGTGCCCAAGAATTTAGACTTGTTTCTACAAAAACTGTACACAAGAAATAAAATCTAATCATTCTGTTCAATGGCCAATGCTCATTTTCTAATACCATTTTTCATCTTAATAAAAGATATATAGAATATATCAGAGACTATAACAGTACAAAATTAAAGCAAACTAAAATGTTTGAGGACAATAAAATTTTGATACACATTCTTAAGTATTACTTTTGTTTAAATTATCTGTCTGGTGATAAAAATTTAATTCTCGAAACTGAGGTATTTTGTGACTTTTCCAGGAGGGCTCACTAACCGTAAGTATGACATTCATGGTTGTAAAATTTAATTAATAGTAATCTAAGAGTATTCTGAGCAACCTAAAATATTAATTATTGTTTTACATACTCTGAAGAGGCACTCTATGATAACTAGAAAGGATAGTCTCAAGAGAAAATTACCATACCAAAGAAGAAACTGAGATTATCATACTAAGCGAAGTAAGTCAGAAAGAGAAAGACAAATGCCACATGATAACATTTATATGTGGAATCTAAAATATGACACAACTGAACTTATCTACGAGACATACTCACAGACACAGAGAACAGACTTGCAGTTGCCAAGGGAAGTGGGATGGGGAAGGGATGGATTGGGAGCTTGAGATTAGCAGACGCAAACTATTATATACAGAATGGATAAATGACAAGGTCTTACTGTATCACACAGGGAGCTGTATTCAATATCCTGTGATGAACCATAATGGCAAAGAATATGAAAAAGAATATATATATATATATGTATACACACACGCACACATATGTATAACTGAACCAGTCTGCTATACCACAGAAATGAATACAACATTGTAAATCAACGATACCCAAATAATATAAAAATTTTAAAAAGAAACTAAGAAAGTTTCCCCCCCTTTTTTTAAACAGATAAGCCTCAGAGAAAATACAAAATTGATTGGAGGAATTACCAGATTAAAAAAATTAAATGTCTTTTAAAGTGATCAACAAATGAACAAATGAGGTGGTCAAGGGACAGATTTCAGAGACAACTCTTTTAAGGTGGAACAATGCAATTCTAAAGCTACACAGCAATTAACAGATGCCACACCAGAATTCCACAACGCTGCATCAAGATTCCTACCACCATCCCCTGGTCACTTCATTCATTAGGTAAAAATCTTAAAAGCCAGATTGAGTGGGGAGGTCCTACTTAAGAAAGGGTACACATTTTCACTACAAACCTCAAGACTGATCATGCCATCAACACTGCCTTTAAAACTCTAATGTGAAAATAATTCCATCACCCTGTTAATCAGACATCAATAAATCAAGTTATCAATGTCTATGGAAATTGGTTATTTAAAGAAATCCTATATAGCAATTTACAGTGACCTTGAATATCTTTCTATAAAATGAGTAGTCTCCATTGTAGAGGGAACATCAGTGATTAAAAGAAAAAAATCAAGCCAAGCAAGAATTCTGTGTTCTAATCTCAACTGTATCACTGAAGCTGCTGTGTGATCTCCAGCATGAAATTTAACTCTCAGACAAAATCTATTTTCCTATCTATAAAATTGAGATAAGGACATTTGTCATGACTACTTACCTGGCAGCTGAAAGATTCATATGACATGACTTATAAAACGGTGCTTTAAAAATCATATCCAAATATATTAGCTACTACTTTCATTTCTTTCTAGAGTTAAAGAAGATTAAGACAGACTGTCAAAGACAAATACTCCAATTTTGATGCCTGAGCAACTACTAAATTGTTATCCCATGTCAATGTCTAAAGAAAATTGCATAAGAGTAGAGCAAATAGATTCAGGGAAACCACACTGCGCAGTAAGAATCTATAAAGTCAGTGAAGTATCATAATCAAAAAGAATCAGTATCTTTTAACATTTTACATGGGATGTCTAAGTCATCATTACTATTTCTTCTCTATGATATCCTTAGGTTTGATGATGTTTTCTTTCAAGTAACATAGCAGACAAAGTTAAAAGTTTATAAATGTCTTACCTTACTCTTTAAAGTAAGTCAGTATGGAAATCAACAGCCCAGAAAAGATAAAGCAAACCTCCCCCTCCATAACCTCCATCATTGAAAGCAAACCTTACTTCCACCTGATCACAAAAAAGAGTCCAGTTACACAGCTCAGTTAGTAAACCCAAGGTCATACCATGGAACAGAACTTCTGGGCTGTGTTTATAAAACAGTGATCCAGGCTTAACGCAGCACTTTCAGGATCTTCTGGTCTGACCTTGCACATCCAAGGCTTCAAGGCAGAACAACTGTGGTACAATCCACCAGGACTTCCATGCACAGGAGTTTACACTTCTGTCAAACAAGAAAGCCTATACAATTTTTCTTCAAAAGAAATCCCTGGTAAAATAAAAGTTATCAATTTAAATGATCCCCAAATCTATTTATGGTTAACTGCTCTCAAAATGAAAAAAGAAAATCTCTGGGCCAAACCAGAAAAAATGGGGGGGAAGAAAACTCTAATATACTTGCTATAAAACTGAATGCTGGTGACCCCTCCAAGTTCATATGTTGAAACCTACTCTTTCGACATGATGGTATCTGGGAAGTGATTAGGCCTCATAAGGCTCTGCCCTCATGTGTGAAGACACCCCAGGGAGGTCCCTTACCCCTTCTGCCATTGGAGGTTATAGTAAGAAGACAGCCACATATGAGCCAGGAAATGGCAACAATGAATCTGTCACCACCTTGATCTTGGACGATCTTGGACTTAACAGGGACCAGATTGCAAGAAAAGGATTTGTTATTTCTAAGCTACCCAGTATATGAAATTTTTATTTTTAAATTTTTTTTATTTTTAAATTTTTTATTTTTAAATTTATTTTTAAATTTTAAAGCATCCTGAATGGACTAAGACAATTGTGAAATGCAAAGACAAACCCTGAAAAACCACAGGTTGAGAACCCAGAGAATGGAGTAGTCCTGAAGAACTTGTAATCTACACAATAAACTTCCCCCTAAATGGGGCTTTCCTGATGGCTGAGATGGTAATACCAGGATCTGCCTGCAATAATGCAGGAGACCCAAGTTCAATCCCTGGGTGAGGAAGATCCCCTGGAGAAGGGAATGGCAACCCACTCCAGTATTCTTGCCTCGACAATCCCATGGACAGAGGAGCCTGTTGGGCCACAGTTCTTGGGATCACAAAGAGCTGGACATGACGAAGCGACTAACACATTCACTTTCACTTTCATTCCCCCAAAATACCCATATGGAGAAGGAGGAGAATTAAAATTAGTCTTAGTTCATATAGAATGATCAATAGTGGCTAAAGGGACTTCATTCTAAATCTCCAGACAAAGATTGAGCAGAACAGTTTATTTATTATTCTATGAGTGAGCACCCTGGTGAAAATAAAATTAGAACAAATGCATGTGACAGAGGAGAATCTGAGTTTACAGGTAACATTCTCACAGTATCTGTAGCTATATCTTATCACAGATTTACTCTGTAACTAGAAATTACAACACTTTATTATCTGGATGAAGAGAGGACAAAAATTACACTTTAAGTTTGAAGACATTCCTTTCTCACTGTGAAACGCACATGTCTTTAAAGGCTGAACACTTCCTAGTCTGCAAATGGAGTTTAATTTAGTGTGGTTCCATTGCTTCATATTTTTTTTTATATTGTAGTGGTTTTTGTCATACATTGTATTGCTTCAAAATGAAATAGATGGGACTTTTGAATTCTAAACTAAAGAAGCCTGTTCTCTACTTTGTTCCCTCACCTCACCTAAGCACACACTTCAAATCTCTTTTCTTTCTTATAGCCCCATCTTTTTTCCAGGTAGAATCAAAGGGTCACCACGTGAATTTAGGAAAGAGGTCATCACAAGGGCTTTTCTTGTGAAGTGTTGTTGTCTTACACCAGCCTAGTACCCCAGCTCATCAGGAGGCAGATGGAGAAATCACAACTTACCAAATGTTTATCATACACACAGATGGCTGTTTCTGTTTTGAATCTTGCATTCCTGTATGATCCCATTTGATCTGAGTGGATGCAAACATGTGCTCCCTCAAGGCATAGCAACCCCATCTCTGTCCACCCACGCCTCCCTTTAATATGGCCAACTGGGTTCCTTCCCTGGGTGTGCTTGCTCAAACTTGCCTTCCCACACTACTCCCACAATTCTGTTGATGTAACTGAGAAAATCCTTGCTGATTCTCATTCAAAAACAAGGTGAACCAAAGTCTTGTGGCTTAAAATGGGCTGGGCTCAAAGTCAGGTCCTGGGGAACACTGGCAAACGAACACCCGTGGCTAGCTTAAGCTGAGCTAATTCTGGGGGTGTTCAGAGAAGGCAATGGCACCCCACTTCAGTACTCTTGCCTGGAAAATCCCATGGATGGAGGAGCCTGGTAGGCTGCGGTCCATGGGGTCGCTAAGAGTCAGACAGGACTGAGCGACTTCACTTTTACTTTCACTTTCCAGAGAGAATAAAAGGGAAATGAGGTTGCAATGGGCTTTGAAGAGCTTTCCTAAACACTTCTAAACAATCAATTATAAAAGACGGCCTAGAAATTATAACTCATAGAATTTTCTAGTTGATTCGTAGAAGCAAGTAATATGTACCAATTATTATGAGCAATCTGGATGTTGGTTTTGTTTCTATGCAATTTTCAGTCTTGAGAACTCTAAGGAAACACATGTCATAAGACTATTAAGCATATGGGTGATAGGATTATAGGAAGATTTTTGGTACATTTTCTAAATGATTATCATTACTTTAATGGTCAGAGTTAGGCAACAACTGTAATGACAAAAACAAAAGTCATTTTAAGTTGCATTCTTGTTACCAAAGATCTTTATTAAGGAATTATCTGCATATAATCCAATTGTCTGCTGATGAGTGGGGCTGTGCTCCCTCTCGGTTAGTTATTTGGCCTGAGGTGACCCAGTCCAGGAGTCTATAAGCTCTACAGTAGGGCTACTGGCGATCTCCAAAAAGGACTTATGACAACACACTTCGCCCAGAACTGCTGCTGGCCGTGCCCCCATCTCCATGGCAGGCCACTGCCGACCCACGCCTCCGCAGAAGACCCTCAAACACTCACGGGCAGGTCTGGCTCAGTCTCTTGTGGGGTCTCTGCTTCTTTACCCTGGGTCCTGGTGCGCACCAGATTTTGTTTGTGCCCTCCAAGAGTCTCTGTTTCCCCCAGTCCTGCAGGAGTTCTGCAATCAAATCCCACATATAATTAGCAGTCAGCAAATCCTTCCCTTGTCGTTCAGTGAATAAAAAAAAAAAAAAAACAATTATTAAGAATCCACAGCATATCTGAATCTGAATTGGTACTACAGGCTTCAGGCTACGTTCCAGGAACAGAATATAGTGGAAAATATAAACCTGTGCACATATAAATTTCAAAATAATGTGTGAAACACTAAGAAAGCAGTACCGAGAGGAACTATGAAAAGAGAAAGGCAACTTGGTTCAGTCTCAGGGTTAGGAATGGACTTTTTCGAAGAACTGAATTAGCCTGAAGTGAGCCTACTGCATGAGCAAAATGTTGTCAACTGGAGTGGAAGAGAGAAAGATTCCAGGCAAATATTCTCTGGTGAAAAGTGGCAGAAACCCAACTTAAACTGGCTTAAGCAAATAAAGAGAACTCATTTTCTTTGTTTAACCAGAAAGGGTCAGTGAAGAACTGGCTTTATAGACAGCTGAAACCAGGGACCCTCCATTCTCTTGCCACCCTTGGCTTCCTTCCCTCTTGGCTGCAGGAGCCCCTTCTAGTCCTGTCACAAAAAGCATAGACTCGCAAGTGAAATATCCAGAGAAGAGTTCTATCTGGTCTGGCCCATGCCCAGAGCTAGAGCGGTGGGCAAGATGTACGTGAGCCATCTGCACAGAGGAGGCTCTCCAGCCTGGGAGCCAGCAGAAACCATGACTGCAAGTTTCGCTAAAACCACATGTTCTGAGGCACGGGTTTCTGTAGTGGACCGCAGCCCCGCACAGACAAAACAACGCCCATGACACAGCAGGAATGTCAACAACCACCCAGTGAAATGTGACATCACGGATGAGGCAGAGAAGAGCATGAGGGAGGACAAAGAAGACAGAGGTACCAGCACTCAGCACGATATGGGAAGCAGAAGTTTGGACTGGGGAGGTGTGGGCATTTACAGCCACTTTCAGGTAAAAACGAAAATGGCACAGAGAAAACAGTTCAAAAGGTGACACTAACATATAAACTGTTTAAGAGGGTAACTGATGTTTTTCAGTTGGACGTACTTTCTATCTCCTCATAAACATAGCATCATCTTCCATTTATGGACAAGTAAACTGAGATGGGTTATCTGTAAATGGAAAATGGTAATACCAACCATATGCTGGGTAAACTGAGATTGTGGAAAAGGAAATGGCAATCCACTCCAGGACTCTTGCCTGGGAAATCCCGTGGACAGAGTAGTCTGGCGGGCTACAGTCCATGGGACAGCAGAGAGTCCACACCACTGAGTGACTAAACCACAACAAAACTGAGATTGAAGATTTAACCTGTAGCAGGAGTCCCCAGCCTCCGGGCCACAGACTGCTACCTCCTGTCAGGTTGGTAGAGACATTAGATAAGAAATAAAGTGCACAATAGAATTTTAAAAGAACTTATAGATTTTTTTGCACAATCTGTTCCCACTTCTGTTCTAATATTTTCATCATTGCATGTACACACAGTATGTCATAAAATAAAAACAATCAACTTTTTTTGTGAAGAAATGAAAATGCCAAGATTTTTTCCTCTTTTACAAACATTGAGGTATATAAATGTAACACAAAGGCAAAGAACATTCTTTAGTCCAGTAAATAAATTACCTTTAATCCAGTAAATAAATTAAGAGAGATAGATCTTTCCTAATATATTTGACTCATTTGTATACCATATATAATATTATCTTACACAGACTCATACTAAAAGGTAAAGAAAAGACTCACTGGCAAATTATAAAGCTTCAAACAGATAACTAAAAGATATTTAATATATAAGATTGCAAAACACTTTAATAATGCAGATTCAATCTAAAAAAGGATATGAAATACTGTATATTTTTTAATCAGTAGAATGAAAAAGTTCAGAGAACTTCACAGACCTACAAATGGTTAATTTCAATACTTCTAATTACATTTACCACATAGAGAGGAGAGAGAAAACATACACAATTACAACACCTAAAAAAAATAGTCTGATATCACTGATATAATCAAAACCTCTTCAAATACAGACATGATTCCTTCACGATAACTTCAAAAGAAGATTTCATCAACAAAAACTCTAACAGAGGTTTCTAATTTGATCTTTACAACCTTTAAATATGAGATTAAAATGTTAAGGCAAGCAATAAACCATATCACAAGGGTATCATGTTGTTTCTATTGCTTACTTTTAAAATATGAGATTAAGTTTCTCAATGCAACAAGTTTAAACCTGCCACAGAAAACAGAGATAATACCTTATTCCTAATGCATTTGCCTATCCATGTGAAGTTGCCAGGATGAGCATCTACTTGGCTGGCATATCTGACATGTTCATTGAGGCTGAAGCTTCAGCCAGTCTAGTTGTGGCCAAAGAGGTATTACATGTGATCAGGGGACTACATGGTAAAAATGAAGAAAGCAGCCAACTCAATTGGAAGGTTTGCTACATACAGGGAGATTAAGCAAATATGTAAATATTTGAGAATATTAACAGTTGAGGATAAGGAAAGACAAGTTTCCCACTGATTAAAAAGGGAGTAACAAATTAAAGTGGGAGTATAGAATAATCTGCAGTGTTGGGTTGGAATTGGAAGTATTTGTGTGACTACATGGTTTTAATATTAGTAAATATCTTTAATAATATTAAAAACTCAAAGGTTTTAACAGACAAAAAATATGTACCACAGAAATTGTTGCTTAGTCACTAAGTGGTGTCCAACTCTTTGAGATCCCATGGACTGTAATACACCAGGCTTCTACATCCATGGGATTTTCCAGGTAAGAATACTGCAGTGGGTTGCCATTTCCTTCTCCAAGAGATCTTCCCAACTTAGGGGTTGAATCTCCTGCATTGGCAGGAGGATTCTTTACCACTGAGCCACGAGGAAGTCCAGTCATAGAAACAGATGTATATAAATGTATATGTATGTTATGGACTGAATTGCATCTCCTGAAACTTCTTATGTTGACACCCTAATCTCCAAAGTGATGGTATTTGGAGATATGACCTTCAGTAGGTTGTTAAGCACAGATGAGGTCATGAGGGTAAAGTCCTCATGATGGGATCTGTGCCCTTAAAAGAAAAGAGAAAACCCTCCCTCATGCTCCCTCCCTCTCCTCATCCACCACGTGAGGATATAACAAACCCTCTCACCAGACACCAAATCTACCTGCCCCCGGAATCCTGGACTTCCCAGTCTCCAGAACTCTGAGAAACAAACTGTTGTTTAAGCCATCCAGTCAATGGTATTTTGTCATAATAGCTCAACTTAACTAAGACAACGCATACATACATATAATTTACAAGTCTGTCTGCTGAGAGATCCTAGAAGCTAAGACGCCCAGGAGCAATGAGCACACCAAGTGTCCAGGCCTTGACTTCTGACCACCACCCTCCACTACAGGAATCTGGGGCTCCTTGAAGAAATGGCTGATTCTCAGACTGGGGCAGGGTGAATGAGGCTGAAGTGTGCTTCCGTACCAGAATAAAACATTCAAAGAATGATGAGGGCATCGAAAACGAGACAGAAGTCAGTGTGAAGGAGCTGTAATGGCCAAATCTGAGACAAGTTGATCTCCAAAACAATAATGTCAGCAACAGATATAGCCCATTGCTCAAAATAGGAATCCATGAATTTCTGCCAGTAGAAAAATATAAAGAGAGAAAGATACAGATAGATAGACAGACAGACAGACAAACAGATAGAGTATAGCTCTACTTGATAAAGAATGCCAACTAACTCCAGAAGATAGAATAATGGAATAAAAAAATACCATTTCCCAACTATCATAGTAATAATGGATTCAGGTGAGAATCATCAATAAAAATTAATTTAATTTTAAAAAAGAGTTATCAGTGAAAGCTAATGCCTAAGAATCTGAAAAGTATCTCCTCACAAAATTTGTTGTTGTTCAGTTGTTCAGTCATGTCCAACTCTTTGCGACCCCATGGACTGCAGCCCACAAGCTTCCCTGTCCTTCACCATCTCCCACAGTTTGCTCAAACTCAAGTCCTCACAAAATACTAACAATTAACTGACAAGTACAAATTCCTAACAAAATTCTCTTTCTGGAGAAATCTGGCAGGCACTATCTTGACCAAGTGACAAAAGCTATCATTACCAAATCTACAGGACAAATCAACATCCTGTGTCTCTGGGTATGATAAAGGACACACCTCTGTGGTATTCCTTCCAAAAATGCATAAATTGAATCTAATCAGGAGGAAATATCAAGTCCAAACTGAGGGACATCCTACAAAATAAATGGCCTCTTCAAAAAGTAAGCAATGCTGTGTAAAAACGTCAAGGAAAGAAAAGAGAAGAAAAGATTAAGGAACTACTTCAGATTGAAGGAAACTAGAGTGACATTAGATCTGGATCCTGGACCTATGAAGGGTGTTATGGAGATCACTGATGAAATCTGAATGAAGTCGTGGATTAAATGGTAATAATAGATCAATGGTTTTTCCTGAGAGTGATACTAGCGCTTCTGTTATATCGGCGTGTCTGTTTTTAGGAAAAACACACAAGTATTAATTGGGTAGGGCAACTTGCTCTCAAATAGTTCAAAAAGTCACTAAAAAATGTTAAAATATGTAAAGAGAGAATTATAAGTCAAACTTGGCAAAAAGTTAATAAGTGGAAAATCTGAGCGAAAGAGATGGGAAAGTTCTTTGCAATTTTTTAATGTTTTCATAAGTTTGAAATTATTTCAGAACAAACAAAAAACTTTTTAAAAGTAGTTTTTAAAAATTCTACTTCAGTTGGCTGAAGTACACACATTCCTTAAGTCCACAGGAATATTATTTCCTTCAAGTAAATTCCTTGAAGTTATACTCTCATTAGAGTTAATAAAAAATGTGGAGTTTTTTCTAACTCTTCTACAAAACATCAATATGCAACTTTTCAGACTTGATCCCCTAAAAAGCAGCTGATGTCTTTAAAAGTTCTCCAGTGGATAACAGAAGCCCAGAGAATAGCTAATTCACCAGTAGCAGCTAATTCCTCTACAAACCAAGCAGGCTGTCACACGTCCTGACCTAATCACTGAGAAATCACTACTATTCCCTGTGAACTATTGGAAGATACTGTAACTTTGGTTACAGGCAGAGGTCTGCCTAAAGAGTTTCTACTGGTGCTACAAATCATTTATAAACCTGATTTTTAAAATCTTTTCTAAATAATTTTAGAGAAAATATATCTGCAGTGATTGCAATTCTTGGGAAACCTAGTGTTAGCCTAGAAGATATTCAAAAAAGCTAAACTAATATGCAGAAGGCTTCCCCAATGGCTCAGTGGTAAAGAATCTGCCTGTAATGCAGGAGACACAGGAGACGTGGGTTCAATCCCTGGTTTGGGAAGATCCCTTGAAGAAGGAAATGGCAGCCCACTTCAGTATTCTTGCTTGGAAAATCCCACGGACAGAGAAGCCTGGCAGGCTACAGCCCAAGGGTTGCAAAGAGTCAGACACAGCTGAGCACAGCCCAGCACAGCAAAAGGAAAATCTGTGGACTTCCCCATCACATTCCAATTTACCATCATAAACTTTCTGTCACTCCGCTTCATCCAATAGTAACAATGATGGTGACCTGCTCTTTCAAAAGACAACTTCCACCTTCTGAATTTTCATAGTCAGACTTTTCTCTTGAAGTTGTATATATTCTGTTCATTAAAATTTTCTGGAACTACTGGAAACTTACAACTGATAAAGAATAAAGCAGATAAGCACCTCTATTAATTTGACCATTAAAGAAAAACACATTCCAATTTATTTCAGCAATGCTTACATTCTGTTTTCTCTAGAAACATGTCTTTGAATATTAGCTGTTCCTAAAATACCCACTTTAAGAAAGCCTAGTCACTTGTAACTGCCTAAAGATGGGGAAATGAAAGCGCCTCACCCCAGTGTAAAAAATGAGGCAAACCCAACAACATCCTCCCTGGCACCTATAGTTTCAGGAAGCACAGCCATCAAACTTGTAACTGAATTCTATAACATGGTAGATCTAAAAGGCAAGCACATGGAAAGCCACATAACACTCAATATCCAAGTTACAAATAGTAAAATATTTTGGAACATTTTTACAATGTTAAGATTTTCATCCAAAAGCATGCAAGTCTCTTCACTTACTCTTCGTAGCAGATTAATACTGCCTTCCTCTAATATAGATAAACAGTAGCTAATCCAATTCCCTTAGATTCGTATTTTAGAAAATGTAGAAATAGTTTCCCACAGTTATATGCCTGTCTAGTAAAGAAGGGCATAGGATGAGATAAAAATATTTATGGTTTGAGGTAATTTAGGTGGAGAGCTACATTTTTTAGTACCAAATATTTAACACACTGTAGCATTCTGTGCACCATACATTTTGAGAGCAAAGAGTTTAGCTCCTGCCGCTATAGATAAGCTCAAGCAACATAAGGATCAATGCTTCTCTTTGAACGTTCTATAAATATATTTCCCAAAGAGAAAATCTCTAGAAAAATTGTCTTGTTCCTCACCCAAGAGCTAATTCCAGTTTCTTGATGGAAACTTCAAGTGAAATTTGCCATCTTCATGCTAAATTTACACATAAATTTTAGCTCTTACAATATCTTATGCTGATTTGTATTCATTTAAGGCCAAATATTGTGATAAAATTTATGTTTTTTACTTTCAACAGTTCATATTTAATACTGTGTCATCAGCCTGAATATGTTACTTGGAACTCTGAAAACCAATATGCTTGATTGTTTACCCTTGTGTTCTGTAGCTAATAAACAAATTATACTACTTACTCACTCAAAGATAATATATATACAAAATAATAAGGTTGTCTAACATGAAGAATGTTTAACAGAATTTATAAACTGCTGACTATATCTAAATCTCCGCATAGATAAAGTCTTCACTTGTGGTTGCTTAGAATCCACCTCTGAATCTAGTCTTCTTTCTGTCAATTACTATTTCTGCTTTATTGCCTGTTTAGGAAAACAAGTTTTTAAGAGAATTTAACCAGTGATAGACAGAACAATGCCTCCTCTCAAAGATGTTCATGTTGTAATCCCCATTAACTTACAAAGCAAAAGGGACTTTGCAGGTGTGATTAAATTAAGGATCTTGAGATAGATTATCCTAGATTACCCCAGTGAGACTAATGTAATCACAAGGGTCCTTATAAGGGAAGGAGACAGGCAAGGGAATCAGAGAAGAGACAGAAGGGTGGAAACAGATGTGGAAATGATGCAATGGCTGGAAGGGAGCCACAAGCCAAGGAATGCAGGCAGCCTCCAGAAGGTGGAAAAGGCAAAGGACAGATACTTCCTTCCACATTCTTCTACCTCCAGAAGGAAAGCAGCCCTATTCACACTTTTGTCTCTTAGACCTATTTCAAACTTCTGACTTCCAGAACTATAATTCAATAAATTTGTGCTGTTTTAAGCCTCTAAGTTTTCACTAATTGGCAACAGTAGCAATGGAAACAGATTCATTTTTTTTTAATTACCTACAAATGGTCAGTATGAAATAAACTTGTATGTATAAAACATTCAAAACTACTTAGAAAATAATATGCTAAATGTTGAAATTAATGTCTGATTTCATGAGGAATTCTAAGGACAGTTTACTATCTTTAGACAAGCATTTTTTGATCCACTATTTGCCAAACCCTGGTGTTTAAAAGATGTACAATATAAATGTATCAAGGCAGAAATTCTCACCTTCAAGTACTTCCAAAAAGTCACACAAGTGAACGAACATTTACAATAAGTTGATAAGCACTTTGGAAACAAGAGAAGGCCATTTCCATTGAGGGTGGGGAGTACACAAATGAAATGGCTAAATCTCCATGGAGTACGTCCCTTGGGAAAGTCTGAGGCTATGCTGAGCCAGGTCCCATGTGAAGTGGGCTGTAAGCCATTCGTAAACTTGGACTTCACCTTTCAAGTGATGAGAAACCAGATGGCGGGGGTTAAGTAGTGGAATGACTGACTGAATTAAATTTTAGAAGGAAAAAAAAGAAAACAACGTGTGCTCTGAAAGTGCAAAGTCTAGCCTAAAAGCAAGAAATGTACAATGAAGCCTGAACCTATGTTTGTAACCACCATATTTTAATATTCATTCACAAACATTCAGTGATCAAATGATTACCTTCTATCAACCAGGAGCTTTGCTAAGTGCTAGGTGATAAAAAAGAAACTAGGACATAATCAGTGCTTTTAAGAAAAAAAAACTATACCTCTGTATACACAACAATATACAAAATGGATACAGTGGAAATATCTCTAGGGACTCATCTAGAAATCATATTTTCAAGAGTAGGCACCAAATTCATTCCACAGGAACCACAAATTAATATGAAGCAATGATTATAATGTGCTTACTTTTCAAAAATCAAAAGCTAATCAATCTCATGGTGCTTCCCAGGACTCTTTCCTAGGAAAAATCCCATGGACAAAGGAGCCTGGCAGGCTACCATCCATAGGGTCGCAAAGAGTAGGACACAACTGAAGCAACTTCACTCACACACACAATCAATCTCAAAAATAAAAATGGAGGTAACTGCTTTCTCACAAAAAAATTTAAATAGCTTCCCCCACACACGCAAGTACCTTATAAGCATTATATTTTTTAATCTCTCTAAGGAGATTAAAAATATACCTTCTTCTTTGCCATAACTCAAGAAGGCCTGTGTAACACAGTACACAGACAGTATTCAACATCGACTTTGCTGGAAACTTACAGAGTCGTGACAATTTGAACTAATTTAAAATCACAAGCTTTAACAAGATCAGTTAAATACAGAGACAGACTCTATAGCCTTCCCCCATCCTGCCAGTAAAAATCAATCATCACATTCTCTCTGTTTCCACCGCAATTTCCACACACACCCCCAAATTACAGCAACCACCACAATCTGATCTGTGATACAGTTTATGTGTCTGTTCCACTCATAAAAAGACAAACAAGACTCCATTACACATCGTGTACCTAACAGTGCAGTGTAGCTACACTCAGTCTTTAAGCTCAATCAACGTGACAAAGAGAACAGAACTAAATATAGCTAATAATTATTAAAATTTCCATTTTAAGGCTACCTAAATAATGATTTCAGAAAACATTTGAATACTTTATAAACATCACAATATACACTATACCTGGATACTTTTGGAACTTCCTGAATGATATAATGAGTAACCTCAAAACAAAAATGTCAGGTCTCCAAGAAGAGGAAGTGGTATCTGGCTTTTACCAAATGCCATTTCACATTTAACCACTTAAAACCTCAGTTTTTTCATCTGTGAAACAGTGCTAATAATAATACCCATCCACAGAATAATCTTAGAACAAAATAAAATATTTAGTAGAGAATCTAGCATGTAATCAATGTTAATAAATGTTAGTCATTGTGGTTGTTAGAACTAATGTTTTTATAATGAAAATCCTAATTAATGTTACTATAATGAAGAGTCTAATGATCATCAGTAACAAAATACAGCAATACTAGAATACCTCAACATAGAAAACAACTGTAAAATCATTTATTTTTGGTTTGAGAATATAATGTAAAACTAACATTTAGATTTAAGTACGACTGATTTGGGAGGGGGGTGGAAATGAAGAGAGGAGAGTGAAAGGTGACAGAAAAAGAAAAAAGAAAAACAGAAAACAGTGCAGACTCCCTATTCTGCCAACACTGAGAACTGTTTTCTGGGGTCCTATACAAGCGTTAGTCTCTCAATCGTGCCCTACTCTTTGCAACCCTATGAACTGTAGCCCACCAGGCTCCTCTGTCCATGGGATTCTCCAAGCAAGAATACTGGAGTGAGTGGATGGCCATTCCCTTCTCCAGGGGATCTTCCTGACGCAGAGATGGAACCTGGCTCTTCTGCACTGCAGGCAGATTCTTTATCATCTGAGCCACTACGGAGGCCCCTTTGCTGGTGTCCTGATCTCTGCTAAAAGCAGCAGCAACACTCAGCCCGATGGAGAGCACCTTTGCAAATAAACTGCTACAGGTAATCACTTCTCTGTTTATTTCATAAATATCATCATAACTTCTCTGGGCTTACGTAAATAACTAGTTACTTAGGCTTAGAGGCCCCTAGTTGAACGTGGGCAGATGAAAAAGAGACAGTGGCCACAATTTGTCACTTACAAATAACTTTGTAAAGAGCTTTGTTTCCTGTTGAGTTTAACCATCAAGAAATTAAGGGGCAAGTTCCGCCACAGAGTTTCTACAGTTTACTAAAAGAACATGAACATTAGAATTACAGACACAAAGGCAGTTAGATTTGTCAGATGTCTGGTTTTTAACAAGATAATGTTTGCACTTCCATATGAATTCACAAAATGTTTCAGTATTTTGGTTAGAATCATTTGAAAGTAGTAAAGACGGCATTACATGAAACAAAAACACATATAAATGAAAGCACGCTGCCAAGTGTAGGCAAGATCAAGGAAATGGTTGGAAAAGTTCTCATCACAGCATTTCCAGATTATGCGGGAGCTGGGTGTCCCTATTAGAGGTCAACCAAGCACTTATGAAGCTCTGCCTTTCAGCCACCATTCTAGAGCTGAAGCCATAACTGAAGCAGCAGAAGCGCTTGCTGCTCTTTCTTTTTTCTACATCGGTGATTACCATCTAAGGGGAAAGAAAGAAAGCTCATCAGAACCCCCAGGGAGGTTCCATCCCTCACGGAGCAGAGAGATGCCTTCTTCTTCTACCTCATCCCTGAAACTACTTTGTATTTGCCAGGGAGTTTTGTCCTATCAGAACAAGGCCCAGTTTCCCCCAAAGTCAGTCTCTCCCAGAAGATATTAAGAAGAGGTAACAAGAATACCCTGAAGAACTATACAAAAAAGATCTTCACGACCCAGATAATCATGATGGTGTGATCACTCACCTAGAGCCAGAAATATTGGAGTATGAAGTCAAGTGGGACTTAGGAAGCATCACAATGAACAAAGCTAGTGGAGGTGATGGAATTCCAGTTGAACTATTTCAAATCCTAAAAGATGATGCTGTGAAGTGTTGCACTCAATATGCCAGCAAATTTGGAAAACTCAACAGTGGCCACAGGACTGGAAAAGGTCAGTTTTCATTCCAATTCCAAAGAAAGGCAATGCCAAAGAATTCACAGACTACCACACAGTTGAACTCATCTCACACACTAGCAAAGTAATGCTCAAAATTCTCCAAGACAGACTTCAACAGTACCTGAACCATGAACTTCCAGATGTTCAAGCTGGATTTAGAAGAGGCAGAGGAACCAGAGATCAAATTGCCAACATCTACTGGATCATCAAAAAAGCAAAAGAGTTCCAGGAAAACATCTACTTCTGCTTTATTGGCTATGCCTAAAACCTTTGACTATGTGGATCACAACAAACTGGAAAATTCTTAAAGAGATGAGAATACCAGACCACCTTACCTGCCTCCTGAGAAATCTGCATGCAGGTCAAGTAGCAACTGTTAGAACTGGACATGGAACAACAGACTGATTCCAAATCGGGAAAGGAGCTCATCAAGGCTGAGTATTGTCACCCTGCTTATTATATGCAGAGTACCTCAGGTGAAATGCCGGGATGGATGAAGCACAAGCTGGAATCAAGATTGCCACGAGAAATATCAATAACCTCAAATACCCAGATGACACCACCCTTATGGCAAAAAAAAAAGTGAAGAAGAAATAAAGAGCCTCTTGATGAAAGTGAAAGAGAGATGAGAGTGGAAAAGATGGTTTAAAACTCAACATTCAGAAAACCAAGATCATGTCATCCAGTCCCATCACTTCATGACAAACAGATGGGGAAAAATGGAAACAGTGAGAGACTTTATTTTTCTGGGCTTCAAAATCACTGCAGATGGTGACTGCAGCCATGAAATTTAAAAGACACTTGCTCCTTGGAAGAAAAGCTATGACCAACCTAGACAGTGTATTATAAAGCAGAGACATTGCTTTGTCAACAAAGGTCCATCCAGTCAAAGCTATGGTTTTTCCAGTAGTCATGTATGGATGTGAGAGTTGGACTATAAATAAGGCTGAGCATCGAAGAATTGATGCTTTTTGAACTGTGGGGTTGGAAAAGACTCTTGAGAGTTCCTTGGACTGCAAGGAGATCCAACCAGTCCATCCTAAAGGAAATCAGTCCTGAATACTCATTGGAAAGACTAATGCTGAAGCTGAAACTCCAATACTTTGGCAACCTGGTGTGATGAACTGACTCGTTGGAAAAGACCCTGATGCTGGGAAAGATTGAAGGCAGGAGAAGAGGATAACAGAGAATGAGATAGTTGGATGGCATCACCAAGTCAATGAACATTAGTTTGAGTAAACTCCGGGAGTTGGTGATGGACAGGGAGGCCTGGCGTGCTGCAGTCCATGGGGTCGCAAAGTGTTAGACACGACTGAGCAACTGAACTGAACAGAACTTGCCCTACTTAGAATCACGTGTGTGAAAGTGTTAGTCTCTCAATCATGTCTGACTCTTTGCAACCCCATGGACTGTAGCCCACCAGGCTTCTCTGCCCATGGATTCTCCAGGCAAGAATACTGGAGTGAGTGGATAGCCATTCCCTTCTCCAGGGGATCTTCCTGACCCAGAGATTGAACCCAGGTCTCCTGTATTGCACAGCCATTAGTAATCACAGAGACCAGGAAAAATGAATCTAAAGGTAAAACATGTCTTCATCTGGGGCGTCAAGCACTTCAGGCCACCAACTCTGAAATCCAGGTGGAGGGAATTAGGACATAAGGCACGACAGGGCTTCCAAGGCAGCGCTGGTGGTAAAAAAAAAAAAAAGAAAGAAAGAAAAAAAACCTGCCTGCCATTTCAGGTAGACCTAAGAGACTCGGGTCCGATCCCTGGGTCAAGAAGATCCCCTGGAGGAGGGCAGGGCAACCAACACCACTATTCTCGCCTGGAGAATCCCATGGACAGAGGAGCCTGGTGGGCTACAGTTCATAGGGTCACACAGAGTCAGACACCACTGAAGTGACTTAGCACACACATAGAGGCATGAAGGGGTAACTTTTGAAGTTTGTGTAAAGCATTTATAAGCAGATAAACTAGGAAAAAAATAAATACCTGAAAAAAATCACTAGCTGTCAGAGTAACAGAGAACAAAGGCAAAGTAACCACAGATTTTAGGCATTCCCAAATGCTCAAGGAAGTAAAATAATACTTAGTTGCTAATAAAATAATATTTAGCTGCTAGTATCAATGGTGCTCCTTAGAAAATAAATACTGTGATCATCAATTTATAAGGGAATAATAAAGCGCAAAAGAATAGGAGAAAAGGCTTTAAAGTTTAATAATTTCATACTGTAAATAAGAAGTCAAGTTTTGTGCATGTTTCATTTATTTTATTGAATACCTTGATGGAACCTGGAATCTTGGGTTTTAAAAAAAAACTATGATGTATTCTACAGCTTTTCTATAAGCGTTCTAAAGACCTGTAACACAACTCAAAGGAGAAAAAAAATAAAATGTATCTGGTTCTAGGGTTGATCATTTTATCCCTGCAGTCTGTATGTTTGTTTATAAACCTAATTTCAAGTTTTGTGTTAGTATTGTGTTAATACATTAATTTATAATGTGAATTAATTATGACTTTCAATATTTCATTACTGGGAGGAAATTATATTAATGACAACCACTTATTGATTCCTTCCTATGAAATGAACCAGAAAATTTTCCAGTTCCTTTTTGTACATGATCTCATTTAATCCTCACAAAATCTGTGACTAGATACAATCTTCTCTATTTTTCAAACAACACTCAGAAAGAAGTCACTTGCTTAAGGTCAGAGACATTTAACCAATGAAAGAGCTAAATGTTGGCAACAAAGTTCTGTGAATCCATGCTTTTTCCTCATACTATATTGAAGCTAGAATTTTTGAATATTTCTTTGCTATAACCACACAGATAATGCTATTTCTCACTTTTACATCTTTACAGAATTTGAAAGAATCTTCAGGTATATGCTGTAGTTCTCTGTGTCCCACACAGCACATAGAACATACCACTGTTCTGGAAAATGCTCAAGTTGTTGCTGAATAACTTCATTTTTACTCAAAATGGCAACAATCTTAATTTTTATTCTCTTTTTTATTAATTTCTATTGGAGTACAGTTGCTTTACAATACTGTGTTATTTTCTGTGGTAGACTGCTACAGAATAATTAACATCTTGAAATGTGCAGAACAGATCATTTCCTGGTCCACGTGGCCCAGTGGACTTCTTGTGGAGATGTGAGTATGAACTAGATATGGACCTTGAGCATGTAGTTGCCTCATTTGTACCAAAAGGCATAATAACATCTAGTCATCTATTGCATTTTTCCCAGAAACCACTGTGAGCATCCAGCAACATAATATATGCATAACACCTTCTGAACTGTTAAACCATCAATGAACATAAGCACTAAAACCAGCAGGCTCACAGCAGCTACTCACCCAGAGTAATATTCAGTACTGCCAATATTCATTTCATCTAATTTTGGGTTTATGATTGCTACAAAAACAAAGAAAAAAGTCTGTATTGGCAAATTTACAATTTATTAACACACAACATGCAAGGGCATGTTGATTGATGGCACAAAAGTTTTCAAGCCTTGAAAAAGTGCCATCAAGTGGTAAATGGAACTTACCACTGCTTCCCGGAAAGTTCTCAAATATTGCTGCCATCTTACTGTCATATTTGCAGTTTAGTTCAATGACTGCTAATTCACTAAGCTTGAATGAAAGTCTAGAAACTTCTACCTTTGAAAAGTTATTTCAGGTAATCCTGAGTCACGGTTACCTTGAAAACCATTTCAGTAATCTCACCTTCCTATAATTATTGTCCTTAATAATAAGCCTGTCCTTAACCAGGCTTTCCTGCTGGCTCAGATGGTAAAGAATCTGCCTGCAATGTTAGAGACCCAGGTTCAATCCCTGGGTCGGGAAGATCTGGAGAAGTGAATGGCTACCCACTCTAGTATTCTTGCCTAGAGAACTCCATGGACAGAGGAGCCTGGCGGACTACAGTCCATGGGGTCTCAAAGAGTCAGACACGACTGAGCGACTAACAAATACAATCAAATCTAAGATGTCATAGACAGTAAGACACAATCTCCAGATTGCAGAGATATTAAAGTGGGGAAAACATAGGTATCTTAGAACTAATGAAATATACTTAAGTCAAAGACTAGAGTCTTTATTTCAGAACAAACCGGAACACTAAAGGGTGTCTAGTGTAGTAGCACCATGGTCATACTTATATAATCTGAACAGTGGCAGGGCATTACTATATCACCAGTCACTTAGTTAAAATTACAAATTATTTATTATACACACACACACACACACATACACACATATATATATATAAATATTGGGGCTTCCCTGGTGGCTCAGACGGTAAAGAATCTACCTGCAATGCAGGAGACCCAGATTTGATCCCTGGATTGGGAAGATCCCCTGCAGAAGGGAATGGCTATTCACTCCAGTATTCTGGCCTGGAGAATTCCATGGACAGAGGAGCCTGGCAGGCTATGGTCCATGGGGTTAAAATTAAAAATTATTTATGATATAAATATATAGGTTAATATTATATGTGTTAATGCTATATAATATCAATGAACTGGTACCTAATTATAATCAGATAGTATATATAATTATATGTATTTAGTTCAAATATGCCAAAGCATATGCAAAATTCTTATGAAAGATAGGAATCTCACAAGCTGTGAGATGAGTGACATTTTCACATTTTAGGAGTCATAATTGGAGCAACTTGTACTAAAATTTACATAATATGTTACATCTTTAAAGACTGGTTTAGTTTGTTTTTAAAAGATGAGGGGGTAGTTTGATAAAGTTTATTAGTTACTAATCATAACCTGGGAAAGTATTTTAGCTCACTGAAGAAAACTGCCTGTTTATTATCTTATTTTCTCATTACCAAAACACTTGGTTTCTCTGCAAAAAGCCTACTCATTTCACATGCTTTATGATTTACATTTTAGCACTTCATCTCTTTAGCCAAGAACCATAAATCAAATACTTATTTTAATTAATATGTTTAATATAAAGTATAAAATGTTTTTTAAAAACTAAGAAATCAAACTAATAAATGAATTCAGTAAAGTTCCCAGAAATAAAAATCAGTTGTATTTACATACACTAACAAACTATCTGGAAGAGAAATTAAGAAAAAAACCTCGTTTACAATTGCATCTGTAAATGATCTGGCAATATTACCTAACTTAGTTATCAAATGCAGCATCACCAAAAACAGAACAAAAGACACTGAATGTCTCTGGTGCGATGAGATGGAAAGAACACAGTCTCACTTACAGAATATTCTAGTCATAATGTTTAATCTGACTGTAACAGGAAATATAATCTGACAAAACCAAACTGGAGGCATTCTATATGAAAACTAGCCTGTACTCTTCAAAACTATCAATATTATGAAAGATAAAAGGCAGCAGGGGCTTTTCTAGATTAAAGGAGACTAAAAAGGCATGACAACCAAATGCTAGATATGCTCCTTACTTGAATTTGTATTGGGGAAAACTGGAAAAGGACATTTCTGGGACAACTGAAAAAATTAGAATACAAACTGTATACAGTTAACTTTATTATACCAGTGTTAAATGTCTTAGCTATCATAACAATAGGGTGGTTGTGCAACGACTAAAAATGTCTTTGTTTTTAAAAGATACATGCTGACATACTATGTCTACATCTTACTTTCAAGTGGTTCAGCATTTAATAAAGGAAGTAATATAAAGGTCCCCAAATGTTAAAAACTGGTGACTTTACATGAAGGGATACTGTGTCCATGGTACTGTTTTTTCCACATTTTATAGACTTACTTTTTTAAAATAAAATTGAGGTAAAAAATATATAGCTTATGTCTGATGTCACTATGTCACCATGGCCTTCAGTTTCCTCCTCTAAATCTTTTTTTTGTATTAAATTAGAAAAAAGTGTTAATGATCATACTTGGTGCTTATGAAAATATTCAATGAAACTAGATTCAAATTCCTAGTTGCACTATAAATTAGCAAAACTTTAGGAAAAGCAACTTAAAAGTATATATACAGAACCAATCAAAACTACTCTAATTCTTTCATGCTTACACTGCTGGTGATAAATTTAAATTAACCAAACATAAATAAGGAAACTTTTGCCTGTAATATCTCCCAGTTACTTCTAGGTTTGCCACCCACCACATCCATTGGCTGAAACAAGTAACCTCTGGAACCATGTGCAGCAGTAGTATAAATTTGTGTACAGCATGGTTTACACTTTATATCATCTATGCCCCATTAAAAAAAAAAAAGACTTTAGCTTTGAAACTATATTTTACTATTCACTTAAAACTTACCTCTGGGCTCCCCTGGTGGTCTAGTGGTTAAGAATCTGCCTGCCAATGCAGAGGACATGGGTTCCATGCCTGGTCTAAGAAGATTCCACATGCTGTGGGGAAAATAAGCCCGTGGGCCACAACTACTGAGCCAGCATTCTAGGGCCCCGGAGCCTGGACTAGTGAAGCCCATGCCTCTAGAGCCCGTGCTTAACAAGAGAAGCTCTGCAGTGAGAAGCCCGCACACTGCAACCAAGAGTAGCCCCCGCTCGCCACAACTAGAGAAAGCCTACACACAGCAACAAAGGCCCAGGGCAACAAAAATAAATAAGTAAATCTTTAAAAAAGAAAACAACAGAAATACTCCTGGCTCAACCAGGCTCCCATTCCCTCTGGACCTACTGACAGAAGTCTTCTTAAGGCCTCACATTCGGCCTTTTTCTAGTTTAAAAAAAAAAAAAAAGGATCTGAACTAATTGGAGATCAAGCAAGTAGAAGTCAAATACGTGTGATTCTGCTATACCTACCATCATCCCACAGAAGAACAATGGGCCCTCAGCTTTTATTGAGGGTTATTTCACAAAAAGTCATATTTAAAATGCAAAGCTGTAAAACTGCAGTCACCCCAACGTCACATCAAGTCTCAAATGACAAATTTCACTTAGAACCAAGTGTTGAGAAAAACTGTTTCCACTGAGAAGCTGGCATTTTTCCCTGCTTTTAGGTTACTTATCAGATGTACCTTATTGCTCTGCTGCTGGGAAGCCTAAGAGTCAACCCTGACACTGAATAAACATGATATTAACATCTGTAAATTACATAATAGCCTCCTTCTCCTTTCCTTGGTTCCAATTGTCCACTTCTGTTTTATTAACAGTCTTTCAGTTCAGTTCAGTTCAGTTCAGTCGCTCAGTCGTGTCCGACTCTTTGCGACCCCATGAATCGCAGCATGCCAAGCCTCCCTGTCTATCACCAACTCCCGGAGTTTACTCAAACTCATGCCCATCGAGTCGGTGATGCCACCCAGCCATCTCATCCTCTGTCGTCCCCTTCTCCTCCTGCCCCCAATCCCTCCCAGCCTCAGGGTCTTTTCCAACGAGTCAACTCTTCGCATGACGTGGCCAAAGTATTAGAGTTTCAGCTTCAGTATCAGTCCTTCCAATGAACACCCAGGACTGATCTCCTTTAGGATGGACTGGTTGGATCTCCTTGCAGTCCAAGGGACTCTCAAGAGTCTTCTCCAACACCACAGTTCAAAAGCATCAATTTTTCAGCGCTCAGCTTTCTTCACAGTCCAACTCTCACATCCATACATGACCACTGGAAAAACCAGAGCCTTGACCAGGCGGACCTTTGTTGGCAAAGTAACGTCTCTGCTTTTTAATATGCTAACAGTCTTTACTAGATGCCATTTCCTAGCACTTTTAAGAAAGAAAGTGCAAGTCGCTCAGTCATGTCCAACTCTTTGTGACCTCATGGACTACACAGTCCATGGAATTCTCCAGGCCAGAATACTGGAGAGGGTAGCCTTTCCCTTCTCCCGGGGATCTTCCCAACCCAGGGATCGAACCCAGGCCTGCCGCATTGCAGGCTGATTCTTTACCAGCTGAGCCACCAGGGGAGCCCAGTAAGAAAGAAGAAAGTTTTAAGAAAAGAAGGTCAGTATAAATAAAATTTTAATGTACAACATAGTGATGAAAATGTTTTAGAGCTAGACAGAGGTGATAGTTGCACCACATTGTGAATGTACTAAATGCTACTGAATTATACATTCTATTTAAAATAGTTCACTTTATTTTCTGCAAATTTTATGTCAACTAAAAAAGAGTACAGCATAATCCCAGCAAGTAGCATACAGTTAGCTGCCAAATAATCACACTACCTTCTTCCCATTTTCACTGCACTGTGTGGAGAGAAAACTAATCTGTTCTCTGCCCTGTGTATCGTTTCTCCCTCCCTTCTGCTCCGTTACGCTCCACTACAATTCTCAGGTGCTCAGTTTATGTTAAGCCTTAAACATTCTCTTGGACCAGCAATTTCTGAATGAGCCTGCTTTGGGGGCTCAAAGGAATTCTTTTTTTCAAAGATTTTTTTCATAGAACCCCAGTACATAAATGAAATAAAACCAGCTGCTTGCTCCAGTTGAAGATCGTTAGTGAGGGGTCTAAGACCTCCAGACAGTACAGCCCTGAGGATCCTCCTCAAGTTAAAACCACAGGCTCATAGAAAGCTTGAAGCAGACACTTTATGAGCAGAAGAAGGACTTTCATATGACATTTCTAGAAAACCACAACTAAAATGTTATCTCCTGTGATCCAGATAATTACTTCTCTCTACCTTACACACATATGAAGGACTGAAGTGTTTTAAGATATAGTTTAACCTCCACCAGTTTCTCTGGTGAAAATTACTTGTTGGCAATTTGCAACAACTTTTATAGACAGGTTAGGCAACGGAATGTGGAATAATATTTAATCAGAAAAAATTAATTAATAGTTCTTCAGCTCAGCTCTGTCACTCAGTCGTGTCCAACTCTTTGCGACCTCATGAACTGCAGCACACCAGGCTTCCCTGTCTATCACCAGCTCCCGGAGCTTGCTCAAACTCATGTCCATCGAGTTGGTGATGCCATCCAACCATCTCAACCTCTGTGGTCTCCTCCTCCTGCCTTCAGTCTTTCCCATCATCAGGGTCTTTTCCAAAGAGTCAATTTCTTTGCGTCAAGTGGCCAAAGTATTGGAGCTTCAGCTTCAGCATCAGTCCTTCAGATAAATATTCAGGACTGATTTCCAAATAGTTCTTAGAAAAATATGAAAAAAAAGATGATTTTTCTATAAATCACTGTTATTATTTTTACTGCTACAGATAATAAAGATTTGAAATGATAGTTCATTTTTAAATTGGTATTTTAATTCAGCTTTTCCAGTCAATGTGATAAGATTTAGGAGGGTATGCTCATAGTTTCCTAAATATATGCTCATATCATGTGCTCATAGTTTGAACATGTGGAGCTTTCCTATATTAATTTGGGTATTTTGGTCATAAACTCCAAATATTCTACGAAGGAGGTACAAAAGGTAATCAGATTTCCCACTTCTGAGCAGACAATAGTACATTCTGAGTAACTCCAGACATTATAAATTGCATTCCAGTATATATTCCTTGGTGGCTCAGATGGTAAAGAAATCGCCTGCAATGCAGGAGACCTGAGTTTGACCCCTGGGTTGGCAAGATCCCCTGAAGAAGGGAATGGCAACTCACCCCAGTATTCTTGCCTGGAGAATTCCACGGACAGAGGAGCCTGGCCGGTTACAGTCCATGGGGTCGCGGACACAATTGAGTAACTAACACTTTCACTTCACTTTCATATGTATTTCTAACTATATGTTTACATTATAATATAAAACATGCTGCATATTTTGTATTATTGTATTTATGTATTTACATAATATTAATACATAGTATTAATGTATTTACATATTTAATATAACATGTATATATAATAACATAGATTTTATATATATATTACAAATAGGAAACAAATTACGCAAAGACAGACTTAGCTGTATGTTTACACATAGCAATTAAAAATTATCTATTGATTCTTAAAAAGAGCACTTGATATCAGTGCAAATGTGCACATAATAATGGTTATTATCTTATAGACTACCTTTTGTTTGTAGACACTGTAAAGCAATTTGCTTCTTCTCTAATAACAGTCCTATTACCTCCATTAATACAGACAAGAAAACTGAGACTCAAACAAGTGAAGTGATTTACTCATATACTTTCAGGGGGAATCAAAGAGTCTGTAATAAGAATTTGTCTGGCTTCTAAATTCCTGGAGTTTCCCAAGTGACAGGAGTATCCTTATTCACAGTGGGTCCTTCAGTCCTGACTCGATAGTTTACGCTTCTAAGGTGACGAGTGGTAAACCCAGCAAGAAGACTCATGAGAAGGACCAGTCACATAATTAGAGGGTGGGGCTTTGTGATAACCTGAGAGGGGAGGGGGCTGGAGACTGAGCTCAATCATTCATGCCAATGTAGTGAAGACTCAAGGAAAACTCTAGACAACTGGGTAAGCTTCCCTGGCTCACCCCAATACACAATCCTCTGTGTATCGCCACATACTTTTTCAGGATGTAAATCAGAATTCTGAACACATATCAGAAGAAGGTAAAGTTACCAATATTATCCTTTTCATTTGCAATTTTCCAGGAGGAAAAAATATAACATATATGTTAAAGATGAAAGAAATAGCCAAGGTGTTATCAAAAGGTTTAGCACTAAAGGGCTTGACAATTCTTTCTGAAATTATAAAGTAAAGGAAGGAGTAATATTAAAATATGATACATGCAGAGTCTTAGGAACATTGTTATTGCATTAAATGAAGTGCACCTCTAGAGGACAGATGGCAAATCTGACAGCACAAAACAATGAAGAAAAAACAAGGGGAAAAGGCACAAGAAATGAATGACAACTGTGACCACTATGATGTAAAAGTAGCAGTTCAATACACACAGGTTTAATGAACGCATAAAATGAGAATTATGAAAATACTGGCATTAGTAAATTACAGTCTTCTCTATAAAAAAAAAGCAAAATTTCAAGAAAATTATTTTCAAATGTATTAAAACTCTTACTAGCTTGCACAAGTTTTATTATTCACATCTCCAATGCCCCTGCCACAAATTAGTCATGGTGAATGACTTCTGAATTAATTAAATCTGATATTACATTGCTTTATGAATAATATAAATAAGATTTTTAGGTAGACTGGTTTTTGTTTCCAAGTATCCTTTAAGCATAGAGAGGCATAGTTAGAGTTAAGCTGGCTACAAGATTTTGTTGGTTATTCAAATCCGAATTCCCTAAGACTCTCTAATAAGCAATACATTTCATATATCATAACCTTTATTTTCAACACAATAAATCATACAATTAAAACTCAAATTTGGATTGTGCACCAATTCCTGCTTTCCCTCCCAAATACTGCCAAATAACTGAGTTCCACTCAGACATATTTAAACCAAGTTATTCAATTTTCTTGCAACAATATTAATTATAAATATAGTAATGCCTATGCTTCCACTAGGGAGAAAAAATTTTTTTGTATTTTAAAAGATGCTCATTTAATGATGTGAACAAGAAAAAAATCATAAGGGTATTCTGATACTTTGAATTTCCAGCAATAAATAATGCAAAAAAGAAAACAAAAGGAATATTTTGTGAAATACAGTTATTTCTAAAAGTGAATCATAAAATAAATCTCAATTGTGATTTTTTTAAGTATATAATCTACTATTCCAAAATGTAGCTTAAACTATCTACTTATATTATTTAATATGGTACTTTCTAGTTTTTAAAATTGATACATGTTCGTGTGGACTTAAAGCTTCATGCAAAAATTGTTTCCAACTTTTAACTCAAGGATTTTAAGTAAAAGATACTATCATTTCCAAAATTAAACACAGACTTTTTTTTAAACACAGACTTTTATCTTGCTATATTTATTCAGCTTCTACAGAAAACATATAGCAAGAAGCTGCTAGACTTTATTAAGCAACAGGCAGCTTCAAATTGGCAGACCACTTTTCGATAGAATTTATGGGTGGAATCTGGCATGTTGGTACAAGGCTAACTCCAAATACAGACAAGCAAGACCTGACAAGAGGCTGCAAGTCCCTGGTACTTTTTCCCAGGGTTTACAATGATTTGACCTAAAGGTACACACCTTTAAAAGATATATTTTGCTTTTGAAATATATCTGCAAGCTACTTTACATAATTACATTGAAAACGTACTCAAATATAGTCTTTTACATTTGTCAGATTCATCTATCTAATCCCAAACTATTCCTTCTACTTTGAAAATTAAGTACTCTCTAGGAAAAATGCAAACATGAACACCTGTTTTCCCTAATTAAATATATGGCTACTTTTTTAATCTACTTCTGATTCTTTTCAGAAAATATGAACTGGTGAAAAATCCAAATTTAAATTTTCATTGTCTAATTTAGAGAAGTTAGAGAAAGTAAAGACTGTTTCTACGTAATTAATCAAAAAGATCAAAATATCTGGTTTTCTCTCCCTCCCGTCCTGTCTTTCAAACTACATGACTCACTGAAAACTGAAGGACCTTTCTCAATCAGCCTTCCCGTAAATAAGTTAATGGATTAACCCTTACCTTCAGTGCCTCTGTAAAACATGCAAGTCCCACATGCCCACAACCCAGGCCAACTAGTATTTAGGGGCCCATCTTCCAGACAGGAAAGCTTATCCATGCCCCTAGTTAAATCTTATAAGTCTGTTGTGTTTGTTCCCAGTGCTGTTTGTACTCACTATACAGCTATTCAATAGCTGCAACTGTAATCATATTCAAGTAATTACAATATAAAGACTGATAAAATTTTTCTAAATGAAAAAAAAAAAAGATGTCTTACAGGACTGAGGCAAGTCGCTGAAACAAAAAACTGCTATCAAATCAAGCACAGAAGAAACAAGCATCAAGGCAAATGAGAAAAATTGTAAGACTTTAGGATGACTTAACAGTCAAACCAATTCATAAGTGCTTTTACATTCTGATTCCATTTTAAAGGACTCTTTGAAGGATGATTTACTTAAAAAAATAGAAAAAAGACTCCACTCCCATTAACATATCCATTCACAAAGCAAGGGCCTTGAGGTGGACCTACCTCAAAGTCTAGCAAGTGTTCGGCTTTACTTTTACTTGACATATTCTTTTACAGAGAAATGTTCTACATCTTAATATGGATGGTGATCAAAGAAGATATATATTACACCTCAACTTAAGACAAATTAATTGACTTTAATTAAATTTAATTTAATTTAATTAATACAGACAGACCTTAAGGGTTAACCAGAGAGTCTCGACCTTAACACTATGGATATTTTCAATGAGATAATTCTTTTTGGGAGGAGGTTTTGTTCACTGTAGATTGTGGGTGCCTAGAGAATCCCATGGACAGAGGAGCCTGGTGGGCTACAATCCAAGGGGTCAAAAAGAGTCAGATACAACTAAAGTGACCTAATATACACACATACACACACAGAGATAGCACCCACAGCCCCAGTATGACAACCAAAAATGCCTCTGTACCGTGCATGCTCATTTGTGTCTGACTGTTTGCAACCCCATGGATTATAGCCCACCAGGCTCCTCTGTCCATGGAATTTTCCAGGCAAGAATACTGGAGAGGGTTGCCATTTCCTCCTCCAGGGGATCTTCTCTACCCAGGGATCGAAACCGCATCTTCCACACTGGCAGGTGGATTTTTTACCACTGAGCTACCTGCCTGCAGATATCACCAAATGCTGCCTGGGGGATAAAAATCCAGCCCCCTCCCCAGCTGAGAACCACTAGGTTTAATTCCTCGTCTAACTAGAAGAATATAGTAAACCTTTCTTATGACGTCTCAAAGCCTGAATCAGAGTACAATCAGACTATGACTTAGAAATGAAAACTAGAATCCCTAACCTACAAGGACAGGGGAATTTAAAGGACTTTCATTTGTCACAATCAATATTTATCCAAGTTGCCTGATGAAAAGAAATATTTAGGATGCTTATAAACATGCATTCCAAGATGCTTTCACTAGAAATAAGGTAGGTCTGGAGTGAGGCTTAGAAATCTAAATTGTGTAACCAGCACCTCAGGTGATTTTTTATAAACATGCAAGTTGGAAACATACTCTAAGACTCCTGTATACACCTTAAGTAGAAAATGTTTTGGTTATACTGCATGACAAAAATCCTCAACATTTCCAAAAGCATAATAAACAAGGCTTTCTCTTTTTCAGCTCATACTTAAGAATATAAAGTAAAGTATAATAAAATAAAGATCTACTAAAGCTGAAAAGAATCTGCATGCAATGCAGGAGACCTGGGTTTGATCTCTGGGTTGGGAAGATCCCCTGGAGAAGGAAATGACAACCCACTCCAGTATTCTTGCCTGGAGAATCCCATGGACAGAGAGAGGAGCCTGGTAGACTTCAGCTCATGGGGCCACAAGAGTCGGACACGACTTAGCGACTAAACCACCACCGAAAAGCTGAAACACTGGGCATAGGAGCTGTCTAATGTTTTGAGAAAGACCAAACAAATGACTGAGGACTACCGTGGGGCCCAGGAGACAGACGGCATCTCTGGATTGCAAGCCCTTGCCTTTCAAACCTAGAGCAGCAGAAAGAAAAAGCCCTATGTTGTTCAGTCGCTCAGTCACATCTAACTCTTTGCGACCCCATGGACTGTAGCCCACCAGGCTCCTCTGTCCATGGGATTCTCCAGGCAAGAACACTGGAGTGGGTTGCCATTTCCTCCTCCAGGGGGGTCTTTCTGACCCAGGGATCAAACCTGCATCTCTTGCGTTGGCAGGCAGATTCTGTACCACTGAGCCACCAGGGAAGCTCTAGAGAAAGCCCTAATGTAAACTGAAAATGGGATCCTGTTTCCAATAAACCTTTTGGCCATTCTTTTGCCTCAACAATCTCCCATTCCTTCCACCATGGCCTATTTGCCATGGTGGAAGATTGTCACAATTTGCCCTTACAGCAACTCCCCACTGTCCACAAGTGCCCCTAATGAGCCGCTCACTCCTTTGGGACACTTGCTCCTACCAGCAGGCCCTCTGGCTGGGCACGCTCAGTGATGGGCTCCCGTCCCAGCAGGAAGTAAATCTTTTTTTATTTTAACCAGCCTGGGGCAAGCACTGCTTCGCTTCAAGGTCATCGTCTTTTCACCAGTTCTCTGTGTTCCCTTCTCATCTGCCCTTCACATTTCTCTGCCTTCCCTTCCCCACAACACTGACCAGAGAGCGTGTTCATTTCCGCTTGCATCTGATCCCTGACCTGTTACCTTGCCTTTATTTCTCTGAGTTTCTGACAGATTGTCTGGCTTAGTTTTCTATGGTTCCCTCATAAAGGTGTGTTTTTATGCCTGGCCACTCCAAAATAATCATCACAACTATAATCACAACCATAATAATGGATTACCATCATGAGAACCCTTTCTCTGTTGCAGGCATTATGCTGCATGCTTTACATGAATCATCCTATTTCTTTTCCATAATTCTGTGACAGAGGTACAAATATTATTCCTACTTTATAGAAAGGGAAAAGACTTGAAGGAATTTGCTAGCTCTCCTAATTCCATGCGGTCTCTGCACTCTGGCACTGTCTTTTTTTCTTGCTTTTCTTCCTCCAAAATATATGCACACTCTTTATTTCACTTCCCCATACCTCTCCTCTTCTGTATAAAATATAACATCTTTTACCTAGTTCTCTATGGAGGACCTATATGCTTTCTCCATGTTCTTTGTGTAAAATAAAAGTAGTACTATTCACTGTCTTTAATTATTTAATGTTTTTCCTTTGTGTCTTTTCTCGTCCAATTACAACATAAACCCCTAAGGCCCTGGTCAACTGTCACACTTCTTAGACACATGGACACACAGCACAATCCTACTCAGGAAAGAACCACTCCA
The DNA here is from genome assembly GCF_019320065.1 of Cervus canadensis. Taxonomy (NCBI): domain Eukaryota; kingdom Metazoa; phylum Chordata; class Mammalia; order Artiodactyla; family Cervidae; genus Cervus; species Cervus canadensis. Next base: position 36,601,043 of record NC_057394.1, on the reverse strand, counting down.
CACAACAACAAAAGTATACATTTTGTTGAAACCATTTCAACAAACATACAGTGAATGCAAAATACATATGAGTCATTGTGTCAGATGCTAACCATAGAAAAATGGCATTGTCTCCACCTTCGATGCCTTTACAAACCAGCAGTGGAGAAGGGCTTGCAAAGGAACACTAAGGATGTAAGACAACTTTCATCATACAGAAGGGTGGGAGTCAGAGAGGCAGAAGAAACCTTGACCCGGGGGCTGGGGGTTGACCGCAAAGATGTTATAGCAGAAATGAGTTGAGTAGCATTTGTGATGATTAGGACACCACACCACCAGGAGAGTGGATAAGAGGACATTCCCAACAAAAAGACCAGTCTGTGAACAGAGAGATGCGAAAGGGCAGGTGGGCATTCTCAGAGTAACTGGGTTAAGCATCAAAAAGGAGAGAAACAAGGACTGAAGTCAACAGTCAGATCAAATTTATCCCATCGATGACTAGAGTCTTAGGGACTAGACCCTAGCATTCTAGAAGATGAAGCCACAGCCATTCAGAGTGTTTCCATGAGTAATCAACGTGACTTTTCATCATCACCTTCAATACCATCAATGATTTCTTAAGTCACTAGCTTACAAAAGAGTGCCTCTAAAATTCTTCTGTATGGGAATTCCCTGACAGTCCAGTGGTTAAGACTCTGAGCTTCCACTGCCAGGAGACCAGGCTCAATCCCTGGTTGGGGAACTAAGATTCCACAAAAATAAAATAAAACTCTGCTCTAAGTTTGGGGGCCAGTGAGTGTCTGTACCACAAAAAGTAAGCAGTAAAGCAATGAGGAGCTCATTATCACCTTACTACTACTTTTTTTTTTAATGTTTTTTACACCTCTTGGAATATATAATACATTATAGCCTAAAAGAAATGCAAGTGATAGCTCAAAGGAAAACAGACTTAAAGACAATGTTTATTTGTTCCTCACCACATTCCAGAAAGGACTCCAAGTGAAGGACTGTCTATGGATTTCTGTTACCATACAGTCTTGAGCTCTCATTTCCTAATATAACAAGGCTATCAATCTCTTTAATACTACAGTTTCAAAAAGTACGAGGTGCTATACACTCTGTAGCTCTAGCTGTGCTTTCAAAGTGGCGTGATTACATTTCTGAGCATGTAAATGCTCTTGGAAATCACCATGAAGCCATTTAAACAAATTTTTTACTTGATTAAACCCATAAATTCCACCTTCTTTATAGAAATTTAAGAATGACAAAAAAAATCACTGTCATTAAAATTTCCTAATCACTGAGTTCTTCACTGCTACATCTACATAGATGTATTGACTTTAACAAGTCTCAAATTAACAGTCACATTTCATTAGTAACATAAATGCATCAAAAAAAAAAAAAAAAACCTCTCTCTTATTATTTGCCATTTTTTAAATTCTAGAACCAGGGCCTGAAATTTCTGCATTCCTGGAGACTAACTGCACATCTCATATCAGGGGATACAGAGAGGTCCAACAATTGTGTATTCTCTGAGGAGCTTTCCCAGGTAATCAACACAAGCTTAGGCTACTATATCTGTTTATCTCTTTCTGCAGAAATCACTTAAACCTTTTATCCCCAGTGGCTAACTCACTAATCTTACACTTGATTAGCCTCAACCAATATCTGTAAATGGCCTTGCTGGAGCTGATAACAATGGTGGTGACAAGGAAACTAAAACTCTGACAACTATGAAATTTTCATGGCTTCCACTGTCTAACAAATAACCCAAAATCATGCTCTAAAAATCCTACACTGACACCATTATTGTTTTTGCTCTTCTCCAGTGGACAAATGCTTAAATATAAAAGCCAGCTCAATTAGGGAGAGCAAATTGAAACCAGAGGAAAAAACACGTATGTGTCCAATGTTCTAAAGCTTAATATGACACTTAACACAACTACCAATATCTAAAATAAGCAAAGAAAAGGTTATTATATTTACAACCTGTTTTCCTTCTGGGGAAGTTAAAGTAGAAATCTATCTCTTAGGAGGTAGAAGAGTTAATATGCTACCTCCTTCCAGGATTAAATGTTCTTCCTCTGCCACTCATAATCCTGTGACAGTAGATGTTGGAGGGGAAAAAAAAAAAGATGTGGCAAAGTAGAGCTGAATCGCCCCCAAAATGCCTGAAGCATCATGTTCCAAAGCTGAGAGAATCATTACTGCCTTGGGCAAACTGCCTGACTGCCAGTGCAGCCCCAAATGACCATAAATAAAGTTTTAATTACATTAATTAGAGAAATTGCTTCCTGCAGAGCATCTCTGCATTTGGGGGCCGTGTCTCAGCTCTGGAGCCAGTATCCTCCCCCTGGGCTCACCCACTCCCAGACATCTCATCCCCCCACTGCTTACAACGCAGCACCTAATTGTGCTTTAGTGTGTCCCTGACTCATTTCTTCTCCAAGCCCCCCTCTCATTGTTGACAACAGGCATCATCCACTGCTATTCTATCCCCTAACTTGGCCGAGCATGGGTAATAATGTCTACACAGTGACTACAGAACACAGCCTATGGACTGGAGGTTGATCTGCCACCTGATTTCTCATGGAATTGCCCAGCTACTGATATGTGAAGTGATACTGTAACTGCTGTTCAAATATCAGATGCTCTAATAACCATCCATCAAACACCTAAGCATCCGGCAACTGTTAATATACTCACAACATCGCCAGCAGCCAGACACAGTGTTCTGACTCTCACTCTAGAAAGAAACCATGATGACAATTTGACTAGAGGTAGCGTCAAGAAGCAGTAGTGTCCTGATGGCAGCTGAGGCATTTGGGGCTGCAGCCACCACTATGGTACATGCTATCTCCTAGGCTTAAGCTAACTGAAGTTGTTTCCTGCAGTTGTCATCAAAAACCCTGGACAGACTTGGGAACACAGTGGGAGAAGAAGATGGGATGAACTGAGAGAGGAGCATTGAAACATACACACCACCATATGTAAAACAGATAACCTGTGGGAATTGGCAGTATGATACCGGGAGCCCAAACTTGGTGACAACCTAGAGGAGTGGGATGGGGTGGGAGGTGGAAGGGAGGTTCAAGAGGGAGGGGACATAGTATACCTATGGCTGATTCATGCTGATGTATGGCAGAAACCAACACAATATTGTAAAGCAATTACCTTCCAATTAAAAGTTAATTAATTTAAAAATAAAACCCCCAAAATAAAACAATAAAACCCAGTGCAGCAGCAGTCCCCAATCTTTTTGGCACCAGGCACTGGTTTCATGGAAAACAATTTTTCCAAGGACCAAGGGGAGACGGGAGAGTTTCAGGATGATTCAAGCGCATTACATTTATTAGGTTGCTGCTGTAATGACAGGAGGCGGAGCTGTAATTCGAGCAATGGGGAGGGGCTGTAAACACAGATGAAGCTTCACTCTTTAGCCCAGCACTCACCTCCTACTGAGCAGTCCAGTTCCTGGTTTGGGACCCCTGCCGTACAGGAAGGGACCTGGCACCCCCTAAAGCAGAGGCTCCCCAAATCCAAGCTGTATGTAAGTGCCAAGCTGGCTGCACCCCAGCTCCCAGTTTTGATATAGCTTTCCAAGTCTCACCCTACAGATTCTGATGCAATGTGTCTGGAGAGGGGCTCAAGAATCTAGTAGACTGTATACTTCTCTTAAACTCCCCACAAGGTTCTCGTGCACAACTGGGTTGAAAAACATCCTCAGATCACCCTTTATAACCCCTGCTGAGATTCTGATCAGACCCAATGGTGGTCAAAATGGTTGCCAGTAGTCTAGAAATCACAAATACTGATGGAAGGATGTCATCAAGAAAGGGTGTGCAAATCACTGCTAACATTCCAGCCCTCTCATTTTACAAATAAGATTTCTGACCTAAAATCTATTTCTCCCCAATTCCTCCAACCAGCCTTCTTCTCATCTGTAAATGCTAACAAACTCATCCATTAGTTTAAAAAAAAAAAGTCAGGGGACAACCCTGGTGGTCCAAGGGTTAAGACTCTGCCTTCCAATGCAGGAGGTGTAGGTTTGATCCCTGGTCAGAGAACTAAGGTCCCACATGCCATAGGGTAAGGCCAAAAATTAAAAAAAAAACAAAAACAAAAAAAACAGAGTCAGCAAACTTGGAAATCATCCTTAATTATAATCTCTACAATAAGCCTTCCTTGACCCAGCTCTTACTTTTGACCACAAGTAGAAGAAAACATGGGCTTCCCTGCTGGCTCAGTCAGTAAAGAATCCATCTGCAATGCAGGAGACACGGATTTGATCCCTGGGTCAGGAAGATCCCCTGGAGAAGGAAATGGCAATGTACTCCAGTGTTCTTGCCTGGAGAATCCCATGGACAAAGGAGCCTGGTGGGCTACAGTCCGGGGGGTCTCAAAAGAATCAGAACAACTTAGCAAGTAAACCACTACCACCATCAAAAACACAACTCAACGCACCTAAACTGAAAAAGCCTGCAAGTTGGTAGTTATCAGGCTTGTTCCTATCAAAGTTCAGGGACAGTTTTTCCCAGATGTCTCCAGAGCACTTTCTTCTGGATCACCATCACTCTGGCAGTGAAACAACAGTTCCAGTTCCAGGCTTTAACTCTGCACAAAACAACTGAGGAGAAAACTTCTCTCATCTCGCCCTGGCACAAACGGGTGCATTCCTTGGGCCCACTGGGTCTCCAGGTACAAAGCTTATAAATTGGCTTTGGACCTGCGTTAGTTGCTTAGTCATGTCCGACTCTTTGTGACCCCATGGTCTGTAGCCCATGAGGCTCCTCTGTCCATGGAATTCTCCAGGCAAGAATTCTGGAGCGGATAGCCATTCCCTTCTCCAGGGACTAGATTCCTGGACAAATCCTAGAGCTGCAGAGGAGACCAGCCTTCTGTAGCATATGGGCTGAGTGGCAGAGGGAGAGATAGCTTAAGAAAATTGTAAGATTTGATTAGGAAAAGAGAGCTGGAGACTCTACTTCACAACCCAGTCTAAAGTTTCCCCCTTTTATTCCTTCATAGCCTCCATCACCTTTGAAACTGGACACTAGTAGACACGGAACTAACATTTACAGAGTACTTTGAGGTGGCATTGTTTTAAACAGTGTATATCAATGGACTCACTTAACTTTCACAACAACGCTACGCTTTCCACGTTACAGATGAGGAGACCAAGATACAGAGAGAGGCAGGAACTTCCCCAGAGCATGGAGCCCAACGACGGTAGAGCTTGAGTCTCAGTGATCAGACTCCAGACGCCAGGCGCTCAGCTACTACAATGTGCTATTCTCTTTAGTCACAGTTTTGTCTGACTCCTCCACAAAACTCTAAGAAACATGAAGCAGGGAATGTGTTTATTTTATATAGATCAGTCTCAATGGAGGGCCAGAAACACAGGAAACATTCAATTCCCCTGATAACTGAACAAATGAATAGATGTTGAAAGAATGAGTAAATGAGTGAATGAGGTGATGAACAAAAGAACTAGTGGTAAAGTCATGATCCAGATTAACAGAGGGCTTCCCTGGTGGCTCAGATAGTATCTGAGCCTACAATGCAGGAGACCTGGGTTCGATCCTTGAGTTGGAAAGATCCTTTGGAGAAGGGAATGGCAACCCATTCTAGTATTCTTGCCTGGAGAATTCCATGGACAGAGGAGCTTGGCAGGCTACAGTCCATGGGGTCACAGAGAGTTGGACATGACTGAGTGACTGAGACTAACTAACTAACTAGATTAACAGAGTGTTCATGCTACATGATTAATCACAGAAGAGTGGAGCCCAGAGCTTTAATTTCCTGGGTCCAATCTGCCTTCTCTAGTTGTAGGTCTGTTATCTCTGTTCCACATGGTCACACCTGCCAAGTCAATAACCTTTTCTTCTTTGCAAAGTCACCAAACAGCAAATGAAAACTCCAGTAGGAGACAGTCACTTCTTTTGAGAGAGATCATATGTGAACATGTCCAAAATAGAGAATGATTTGAGTAAAGGATGGGATTTTTCCCCCGTTTAGCCTACTCGCATTAGACAAACACTTTGTTCATTAAGAGTGAGACCTCCAAACTGAGAACATATACAAAGTCCTTTGTAGTATCAGGTACTAAGGACATTTAAACATTTTTTAAGTCAATAATTTTAGTAAGGTAATGAAAGTCTCCACTTGATTTAGGGAGACCTGAGTATCTGCAGACCATTTGTTTTAACTCCTTTTCATGGTGACAGCATGACATTTAAAAATAATTCATCTGGAAAGTGTAAACAGATAAGAAAAAATTATAGGGCATACACATGTCAGTTCCCACTGTCAATGTCCAGAAATGATTCCACTCAAAAAAAAAAAAGAAAATCACAGCCTGATCACAGCAAACAAGGTCTCCAGAGAGACAATAAATTGGTACAACCACATCCACACAAAAGCTATCCACCTTCCTGGTTCCTAAGTAAATGGGGGTAACATGAACAGGGTAAAAGGAATCCACTGCCAACAAGCACCAGCCTTCAAGCTTAGTATGTACATTACAGCCTCTCCTTCCTCAGAATAGGCTTGTGAGTTTTTCTTCCACTCTGGGAGCAAAGAAAAACAACATGCTAAATAGGCAAACCTGCTATTAAACTATTTACATGTTTGCCTTTTGCCATAATAAGCAGCTACATGTGCTATCTTGAAAAGGGGCACCATCAGCGACTTCCCTGGTGGTCCAGTAGTTAAGACACTGCACTTCCACTGCAGGGGGCATGGTTTCAATCCCTGGTCAGGGAACTAAGATCCCACAGTTAAAAAAGTAGAAAAAGCAAAATGCACCATCAGCAATATCTATGTCTTAAAGCCAAGCCTACTAATGACGAGTTGGCTTTCAAAGATCATTTCCATCACTTTAAAAAAGGGAAATGACAAAACAGAGATGCTCATTCAGTAAATACACAGGGCTCCATCAATGAAGCAGAGGCATCTCCTACCCCATACAAGGGACCAAATGTTCAAAAAAATGCAGAGATGCTCATGGGTGGACAGATTATGCCTGAAGGCGAAAAAGGAATGAGGAGAATATGTCCTTTCTGAGGAAGAGAAGAGACGGGCATCTCTATAAAGGTAAATAACTTTGGCACTTTTTAATTTTTCCTGGAAAAATAAGATCATCTTTCCTTGTGTCATTTTTTTTCTTTCTTTAAAGTTGACCTGCAATCCATGGAGATACAGCTGCCAAGCATGAATACTACCTTATGTGCAGGTTGGTACATGCCTAAGAGGCCACTGAAAACTAAAACTAACCTATCAACTGCTCTTATTACAAACAGTAGACAAAAAGAATAAAAAGGAAGTAAATAGACAAACAAACCAAAAAACACTCTGTCACAAGGGCATGCTGTTTAAGCAAATAAAGAAATCCAGAATACAAATCATACATTTTATTATTGGTCAACAGTTAACCGTGGACATGGGCCATATTTTTTTCTTTCCCATCCCTGGTTACCCTGGTGTCTTCTTGCCATTCATTCACTTACCATTTTTGACTTAAAAAAAAATTTTTTTTGAGACACCTCTTAAGCACTTTCCTGCCCCATTAAGGATAAGGTTTAAAAGGTCTGTTTTAGATTTGGGAGTAAAACACAGAAGCCATTCAAAGTATTTGGAAAATAAATAGCCTTCCAAATGAAACCTTATTTCCAAGGAGAAGCCTAAATAACATCTGAACTGAAACTAAAATATATCCAAATCTTGCAAGGGTATATTCACAACACCACTCTTGCTGATCATCTTCCAGGTGCCTGAATGTTTAATTCATGTTATTCAAAGAAAAGGCTATGAAAACTCCTGTTTTCATGTTGGCAGCCTCACTAAACTTCCTGTTTTGATATGGGAGGGGAAAGGTCTATCTCAAATGAGTTTACAATTTTGTTTTCAGAAACTGCATAATTTACTTACTTTAAAAATATCTGCTTAAACCACATTTAATACTGCAAGCAGATGATGTCTTTAAAATTATAAGTATTCATAAAAAATAATATTGTGCAACCAATAACATCAACACTTCTTAAAGAAAAGCAACAAGTATGAGAGCACATGCATATTACTGCCAGTAGACTTTAAGTTCTCACCAGTGGGTTTAAATTTCTTGACGGTAGGGGCCAATTCTTACTCTGCTTAATTTCAATTTGTTAGCAGGAAATTTTACTATAGGACTAGATCTGAGGATACAACCATGACCAGACAAGATTGCTATCTCTTTGGAGCTTACATTCTGGAGGTGGTGACAGTATTCTGAGAAAGAGTTTTTAAAATTAATTTTAAATGTGTGAGTGCCAAAAGGAAAACAAATAAAGGGCTGAGAGAGAAGTGAAAAATTGAGATATCTACGACTTTATTAGATAGAGCATTGTCAGAGGCCAATCTGAGGATGTGTTATTTATGAGTCAAGCAAAGAACTGAAACCTGAGAATGGCTGAGAATGGAAACCACACTTGCGAAGACTGAAGTGATCTCAGTCGGACTTGGCTAGGGATGACGAAGATGCAGGGAGCACGTGGAGAGGAGCAGTCCAAGAGGAGACTGAGGGGGGCGGCCAGGGAGCAGGGCGATGAAGGGGCGGAGCCATGCAGGGTCACATGAGAAGAATTTGGATATTACTCCGAGCACAAAGGGAATCTGCTCTGGTGTGAGATTCCACTGAAGAAGGGGCTGATAAGAGAGCAAGAGGAGAGCAGGGAGAATAGTTGAGAGGAGTCTAATAGTCCCAGAAAGACCTGATGAGAATTAGACCCAGGCGGTGGCAGCGGTCTTGGAAAGACATGGACATACTAAAAACTAAGTTTTGGACTTCCCTCGCAGTCCAATGGTTGGCTCTGGGCTTCCACTGCAGAGGACACAGTTCCATCCCTGGTCAGGGAGCTAAGATCTCACATGCCCTGTGCAGCCAAAAATTAAAAATAAAAGTCAGTGTTGAAAGCAGAGTCAACACAATGACTTCCTTCAATGAGGACTGTCCTCCATGAGGACTGTACTTGGGAAGTGAAAACTAGGACTCAAATATAATTCCTAGGCTATAAACATCACCAACTGCATATTCACATGCAGATGTCAAGTAACATGCAAGTGCTGAACGAAGCTGGCCCTCTGAGGAGAGGGCTGAGCTATACGGACACATTTAAGGGCCATCAATAAAAAATGTACAAAGTGGGCTTCAGAAAGGGAATGAGGTTCGGAAATCCAGATCTGCTGCTACTGCTGGCTTGCATCCTTCGGAGAATTACTGACTTAGTTTTCTCATCTATTAAATGGAGATAAAAAGACCTATTTTTAACAGGATTGCTAGAGAAGGGGTCAGCAAACATTTCCTATAAAATGTCAGATAATAAAAACCTGGGACTTAGTGATCATATGGTCTCTGTCAAAAACACTCAGTACTGTCACTGCAGAATGAAAGCAGCCCTAAACAATATGCAAATAGATGGGGGGGGGGGCCTGTTCACATAAAACTGTGTTTACAAAAACAAAGGGAAGAGTGTGTCAGCCCCCAGTCTACAGCTGCGGTTGTCAGAATGTGGTTCTGCACCAGAAGCATCAGTATCACGGGGAATTAGAAATGCAAATTCTGGCCACACCCCAGACTCACTGAATCAGAAACTCTGGGGATGCAGGTCCAGCAATCAGCATGAAAATGAATCCTCCAGGTGATGCATGCTAAAGTTTGAGACCCTCTAGTCAAGAAAACAAACATGTTTGTATCCTGCTGCTGTGTGAAAACTGTATGCATCTTAATTATGTTGAATTGGTTCACAGTGCTTTTCAGGTCTACTATACCTACTACTTTTCTGTCTGCGCATTCTATTAATTTTTGAGTTTGATATTGAAACTCCAACTAAAAAAATCTTAATTTGTCTACTTAAAAAATAATTGTATTATATAGTGGAACTATATGTAACTTGGCTCTGTATTTTCCAAGTCTACCATTAAATGTGCTATCATACTTTCACAATTTAAAAAGTAAAAAAGAAAGGAAAAAAAAGAAAGGTTGAAAAAGAAACTAAATACATATATACTGCTTAGAGCTAATATTATCATGAATGTATATCTATTATTTTTTAACCTGGTTCCTAGAAGCTTAGAGCATCCTTTCTAAAGATAGAATCAAATGCTGGATAATTGTGGTGGATCAAGCAAAAGAGAGATAACAAACTCTGTTAAACTACAAGATGGGCTTAGGTATGAATAGTGGAGAAACTGAAGATTTTTTTTAATATACTTTTATTCCGAAGAATTTCAATACTACCTCATAGATTAATTAAGCTAGATTTAACTTAGTCATGTTCATACTCCAGTTATTAAAATGAACAATATAATTTCAACATATCTTCATCCTAACTTCCAACAGAAATGAAGGTTTAATATCAATTAACTTCCAGATCCCACATGTCATACTAGTTATTGGTTAGAGGTTTATTGCTATAACTAACACACTTTTTTAAAGTAACATAGAGCAGGCAATTTTATCAAATGCCATTATTATTTTAACAGAACAATTTGGCCATTTGAATTGAGGATCAATGGAGGAAGTTAAAATATAAAGGGCTGTCGAAAAATAAAATATAACACCACCCACTTTCATATTGCTTTACCAGTACTATTAGAAACTAGACAGAAATCTAGTTTCCTAAATTCAGCCTATTGAATCTTCCTCAAAAAAAAAAAAATAAATAAAAAATAAAAAAATAAAAAATGAATCTTCCTCAAATTAGATACAGAATTATGGGTAAATATAGAGGGATCGTGCCTACTACCTATCACCATTAGGCTATGTTCCTGCCAGTAGATCTTAGCAAAATTCCATATGAAAACCAAAATAAAATCAGTAAATAATGGCTAACAGCTTTGGAGGGAAACAACAGGAAGGGGTAAGGACCAGACAACCAGATCATCCCTCAGAAGGGGGAAGACCAGCTTCCAAAAGTGGAAAGAAATTCAATCAAGCAGGCAGTGCACAATATTTAAAGAGTCCAACAATAGACCCTGGGTAGTCTCCAAAGCGGAGGATGCAGCACATGCAACGCAGAGTAATGGGGTATCCCACCAGGCATAAAGAATGTGCGTGCATGTTAATTGCTTAAGTCCTGTCCGACTCTTTGACTCCTCTGTCCATGGGATTCTCCAGGCAAGAGAAGTTGCCTTGCCTGGAGTGGGTTGCCATGCCCTCCTCCAGATCTTCCCAACCCAGGGATCAAAACCACATCTCTTACATCTCCTGCATTGGCAGGCAGGTTGTTTACCACTAGGAAGCCCAGTATTAAGAATGTGTCACTGGAAATCTAAGGAACAGAAATATTTGTAGAATCAAGCAGGAAAGCCATCAGTTTAATTTCAGGTAAACTCAAGAAAATCCCTCGAGCTGCCAAGATAATGAGAATTAAATGGCTGAAATCAGGGCAAGAGGTGAACTGAAAAAACTGGGAGCTGTCTGAGGCCAGAAGACAGATTTGCTTATTGCTTTGTAAAACCCTAAGCCATCAATGTATCTGTCCACATTGTATAACCTATTATGGAAAATGTGAATGAAGATACAATTGTGAGATATAAAATATTACTTGATTTGCTCAACCAGAAATCAGATTTGACTTGCAATCTGAAACTGATTTCAAACTACTCAGAAGTTATATAATAGTACAAAGTTCCAATGTTCTAACTTTGACAATTTTAGAAATTCCTGTAAAAATTCTCAAGAGTTCCAAAGTGAGGACTATCCAACTAGTTAAGGGCATCCACAAAATAAAAGATCTGAAGCAGCAAATTCAGGCTTCTATATTTAACCAGGAAGATCCCATTACTAGGAGATCCTCTTTCCAACCCAACCTCTTACAAGAAATGAAACTTGGAAAGGATCAGTAATTTGGAGAATACCTCTGTATCTTTTTTGTAGAGCTGCAAAAACCTGTGTTAAGATGATCTGAAATTAAACCCACCAAAATTTTAATCTCACACTTTTTTCCCTCTCTGTCATAGGATCATAGATGATTAGAGTCATATTAAATAACACCCGAAAGTTTAAGCCAGTTTACTGAACTTACTGTTGGTTGTTAGAATACTTTTGAAGATAATTAAGATGTTAACATAATTATTTTACTGTTACTTTAAACATGTTCATAAAAATCTAGACATAAACTTTAGATACTTATAGCTCTAGCTTTTAAACAATTTTCAAACCAAAGCCAACTTAGAAAATACCCACGAACACAAGTATAAAACCAGTAACAATTACACTAATGAGCTAAATTCAATGTGATGAACGATGTTCTTTTCCCAAACACATGCCTGGGGCACTGGCTGCCGCAGCACGGGTTCAGCAGGCTGATGGTACTGTGGACCCGGGAATGCATTTTTGAACCACCTTTCCCGACTTGAGCTCCTGCAAAACCATATATCAGCCCATCAGGTCACTGGGAGTAATGTAACCTTAAAATTTACATATTATTTCCCTTTAACCCAAGGTAATTAAAATAGCGCAACTTGATACCAATATTTTTTGCTTTATTGCATATGTTTTATAATGATGGTAAGATGCACTACTTTTATATTTTATAATTTCACACTTTATAATTATATACTTTGACATTACAATACATTTTTATAATTTATACTTTCTACTTTGTTAAACTTTACAATATTTATATCCTTTATGGGTCAATAAAACAAATGCATGGTTGTACCCATTCTTAAATACATAGCCTAAAGACTTTTTATTCTAAACTAAAGTAGTTATCAGGGCTATCCTGGTGGCTCAGACAGCAAAGAATCTGCCTGCAGTGCAGGAGACCCAGGTTCAATTCCTGGGTTGGAAAGATCCCCTTGAAAAGGAAATGGCAACCCACTCCAGTATTCTTGCCTATAGAATTCCAAGGACAGAGGAGCCTGGTGGGCTACAGTCCATGGGGTTCCAAAGAGTAGGACATGACTGAGCGACTAACACTTCCCATCAAAGTCATTACAAAGGTTCCAAACAAGACTCTCACAGTTCACTTCCCTGCCACTCCTAAAGACACCATGTAAAAGACTAGAGTTCAGCTTCACCAGTCTAACAAATCATACAGACTTTTCACTTTCCATTAAAACAAAAATACACACTGGCAAAACTATATCCAAGCATGCATTCAGCATTTCATTATTATTTTACAAATTTAATGAGTACATTTAAATGTGGAGATTTTTAATTAAAAAGTTGGGGGGGGGGATGGACAAACACTGCATGATCTCACTTATACATGGAACTTAAAAAGTCAGACTCATAAATGCAGAGAGTAAAATAGTGGTTGCCAGAGGCAGGGGGATGGGAGACATGGGGAGATGTTGGTCAAAAGAAACAAATTTCAATTATGCAGGATGAGAAAGTTCTGAACATCTAATAGACAGCATGGTGACTACAGTTAATAATACTATATTGTATACTTGAAATTTGCCAAAAGAGTAGATCTTAAGTTTTCTCACCATAAACACACACAGAGAAAACAATACCTATCTAAGTTGATGGATATGTTAATTAGCTTGATGTGGTAATCCTTCCATTTGATATGTATATCAAAACACTATAATATACCTTTAAATATGTACAATTTTTGATGGTAAAGAATCTGCCTGCAATGCAGAAGACCCGGTTTGATCTCTGGGTCTGGAAGATCCCCTGGAGAAGGGAATGGTAACCCACTGCAGTATTCTTGACTAGAGAATTCCATGGACAGAGGAGCCTGGCAGGACCATGGGGTCACAAAGTCAGACACAACTAAGCAACTAACACACTTTCACTTGTTAATTATACTTCAAGAAAACTGGAAAACAAAATAAAAAATAAAATAAAATGACTTTATTTTTTTTTTAAAAATGGGGTTCATCGCAGCACTGTTTATAATAGCCAGGACATGGAAGCAACCTAAATGCCCATCAGCAGACGAATGGATAAGGAAGCTGTGGTATACATACACCATGGAATATTACTCAGCCATTAAAAATAATTCATTTAAACCAGTTCTAATGAGATGGATGAAACTGGAGCCCATTATACAGAGTGAAGTAAGCCAGAAAGATAAAGACCAATACAGTACACTAATGCATATATATGGAATTTAGAAACATGGTAACGATAACCCTATATGCAAAACAGAAAAAGAGACACAGATGTACAGAACAGACTTTTGGACTCTGTGGGAGAAGGCGAGGGTGGGATGTTTTGAGAGAACAGCATCAAAACATGAATATTATCAAGGGTGAAACAGATCACCAGCCCAGGTTGGATGCATGAGACAAGTTCTCGGGGCTGGTGCACTGGGAAGACCCAGAGGGATGGGGTGGGGAGGGAGGTGGGAGAGGGGATCAGGATGGGAAACACATGTAAATCCATGGCTGATTCATGTCAATGTATGGCAAAAAACACCACAATATTGTAAAGTAATTAGCCTCCAACTAATAAAAATAAATGGAAATAAATAAATAATTTTTTTTAAAATGGGGAAAAACTGATAGCATAAAGCTTCTTATCACTAACAACAAAAACCAGATTTTTAGAGTAGCAGATAAGAGAACTATTCATGCAGACTGGAAACTGCTTCTACCATTACAAGCTTTGTGTCTTTAGGGAAATATTTAAACTTTCTTTAGCTTAGTTTTCTCATCTGTAAAATGGGAGGAAGACTGGTGCACACTTTACACTGTTATTGTGAAGATAAAATGTGATAACCTAGGACAAGCACTAAAGGCAGTAATATCATCCAGCAAGAGCTCAACAAAGGTTAGCTTTTAAGCATTAAAAAGCTATTTAGATAGACATACTATGGTGTATGTTAGTAATCACATTACACCCTTAAAGTAACAAGCCAATGGCATGCTTGGTTGATGCCTCCCAATGAATTACTAAATTTGTGTTAATATTTTATATAGACCATAATTCAAGCAAAATCCTTTATCTGGTCAATGATTCTGAATGTACTACAAAATTAGTTTACAATTGATCTGTCCCTCATTTTACAGGGGGATATATCTAAGTAAAAACATGGCATGTGGTGGTGCATGTCCAGTGTGTCCAGCTCTGGGCGACCACGTGGACTGTAGCCCGCCAGGCTCCTCTGTCCATGGGGATTCTCCAGGCAAGAATACTGGAGTGGGTTGCCATGCCCTCCCCAGGGGATCTTCCCAACCCAGGGATTGAACCTGTGTCTCTTACGTCTCCTACATTGGCTGGCGGGTTCCTTACCACCAGCGCCACCTGGGAAGCCACAACAGCATGGCAACACAGCCCAAAAGAAATGGGCATCTAAAATCACTGTCTAGATGATTTTAACAAAACAAACAAAAGCCGTGAGATTTTAAAAAGAAAAAGAAGAAGGAGGAGGAGGAAGGAGAAGGAGAGAAAAGAAAAGTTTGCAATAGTCACTCAGAGCCGTCATAATCTTTTTCACCAAATTGTCAATTCTATTTCTTCTTGCCTGATTTTTTTCTTATTAGACAGTATATTAAACATACTGATGTTTTCTCATGTTAGTCCTGCAGATTTAAATAAATAAAGCTTTGATTTTTTCAAAAATTTATCATAATTGAACATTAGAATATATTCCTTATAAATTGATTATGCCATCTGAAGAACCTAAAACTTTGGCTTGAAAGGTAATGTTTTCAATAAACATATGGCTAGTCTCAGCATGTCTGGCAGAATAATGTCTATCTAGCAAAGAAAATATGCAAAGCTATTAAGCTATAAAATGAAGAGTTTCTTAAAAATCTGCTATAGATATTATTCCTCCCCACATTTACCATGAACTTCAAGTGTGAAAACAGCTGCAAAAATAACCAAGAAAATAGAAGGGATTATATACCCAACCAGATGAACAGAATCATTGAGGGCAGTGGGTCTCAAACTGTGGTCCCCAGACCAGAAGTCTGAACATCATCAGAGAACTTGATAACATCAGAAACTGAGGGTGGGGGCCACCAGTCTCTTTGAACAAGCTCACCAGGTGATTCTGCCACACACTCAAGTTTGAGAACCTCTGGTTTATGATAAACAAGCCTTGATACCAAACACCACCATCTTCAATATAACACGCCACTCACAAGTGGGAATCTCTGGGTATGAATCTATCCCCTAGATATTGTAGTCAGGATCCTACGACAAAGCCAAGGCAGATTAGATCCACCTCAGATTAGAAAGGGAGAGAACAAAAAAAGTGACCACAGCAAATAGGAGGGAAGAGATCAACCTGTCTAGAATACCACAAAGAACTTGGAAAGCATAGAGAGAAATGTGAAAATTTCCAGATTTCTATTTCTCTGGTTTCCTTGCTTGTATATTCCCAGAGCCACTGATCCTCAACTCTGACAACATTAAAAAATGATCTTTTGAAAATATATGGGTGAAAATTGGTTATCTGAGTAAAGTTCAGAAAATACCAAATATTTTAAAAGAAGCAAAAAACCCACAGGCTTAGAGAATTTAGAGTTGAAAATAAACCATATCGAGTTCACTTTTTAATTTTAAGAACACAATTTGTAAAATCTCTTTGAAAGTACATTCTTGTGAGCTTCAAGGAACATATACACAAACGAAATCAATGAAAATTACAGCAATCATGTTTTTGTTTTAAATGACTACTCATTCTATAAACTGAAACATATGCTGTTGAGTCTCATGCAATGATAACATGTAATCTCTAACAAGCGTTATGAACACTAATAATTCTTATTTTTAATATCACAAAAATATATATATATAACATAAAACAAGTTCTGCTTTTCAATGGGGAAATGGAGATAATGCTAAATATGTAGTATTTTCTGAATGCTACATTCAGGCTCTTTCTGAAAGTAGATAAAGTACTTTGAAGAATATTAGTGACCTTCCCAAGATTTTAGGTATAGAATCAGAGATTCTTGGTTTCTCCAACCAGTTTTAAGTCTACGACTCAATTTATGCCAGTGCAATTGTTTTTTAAGTTTTGCAGAGTTAAGCACTTTTCAAATATTCAACCTTGGCTGATGCATGCTGACTGACATTCCTACCATGCAAGACTACACAGGCTTGAATACATGGGAAGCAATCTGTATTGGCATATATTTGAACTGGAACTAGTTCACTTGCTCCCAGCCCACACCTCTCTTTGCACCTGGGAGACACAGCTCTGCATCAGAGCATGATGGCAGAGCACTCCTCCAGGCTGACTAAGGTTTAACATCCTTAGGCTGACTCTTATCCACCAGGAAGGTGTGGGGCCAGAGGGCACATCACTACGGCAACTCCCCACAACAGACCCAAGCTACTCGCATACACAGAGCACTCCCATTTTGAGGACACATAGAGATCCACCCCCCAAAAGATGTGTGCGTAGATATGCTGCAAAACATCATCATTTTATATACAGAAACCATTATCCTCCATTTCAGTGACTTGGCAGAAACACAAACTTTTCCATTTACCTATGGTCATCTATATTCCTGTTTGCCCTAAACGGTCCAGTTTTATAGTTGTTATGCTGGTGTAAGTTTAACGATGCCTCCTTTCCCATAAAAATTGTCCTGCATTAAACAATAAGTTATATGGTCATCCAACAGACAAGTCTATTTCAGAAAAGGGACATGCAAGAGAGACAAAGCAGAGGCTAGTTTACTTGGAGATGTTTGCAGGACTTCTGCTCCAGGCTACCTTCAATATGTTGTTCAGGGACTGTAGAAAATACTTAGGAGATTTAGCCATAATCTTAAAGTCCAACTAAATAATTCTCTGGGGTTTCCGGATGGCTTAGTGGTAAAGAACCCGCCTGCCAATGCAGGAGTTGCAGGTCCAAACCCTGGGTTGGGAAGCTCCCCTGGAGAAAGAAATGGCAACCCACTCCAGTAGTCTTGCCTGGTAAATCCCATGGACAGAGGAGCCTGGCGGGCTACAGTCCATGGGGTCGCAAAAGAGTCAGAGATG
Organism: Cervus canadensis; assembly: GCF_019320065.1. Taxonomy (NCBI): domain Eukaryota; kingdom Metazoa; phylum Chordata; class Mammalia; order Artiodactyla; family Cervidae; genus Cervus; species Cervus canadensis. The sequence goes on along the minus strand of NC_057394.1, from coordinate 36,583,120 downwards.
GTTTAGCGACTAAACAAGAACAAATAAGTCTCTACTTCAAATGTAGGATTCAGTGGCAAGGCAAACAGCAACTTTTCTTCCTTCTCATTTCATAGGTGCTCAGAAAAATCCAGAGATTCTACCCTATATGAGATATACTGCTGGATGGAAATAATGTGATGAATTCATCCAAACAAGTTCAACTGCGGAATCATCACTACTGGGAATCTAACTTATAAATTCTGCCTTCCAAATCATTCTAACTCTCCTCACTATTTCAAAAGGAAATGTGACAAAGAGCACACGGTATCTAATGACTGCACTTGGCCACTCAACAAATATTTATGCCCAAGATCAAAAGTGGCCGTCCTTAGATCTCTGAAGCCAAACTTCAGATGTGTTTTGTTTAGCCCAGATAGGATTCTTAAATGTTTAAAATACTGGCTAATACTTTAAAATGTGGGCTCAAAGTAAAAATCCAAATTTTCATTTTCCCTTTAGAAATCAGAAGTTTGGTCAACACTGGGCTTATATTCTGTTAATGTAATTTCCATCTGGAACTGAGGAGCACCTCGGGAAAGAACTTCCCTACTTAGTCCTCCATGGACCTCACTCAACCATCCGCCCAGCCGTTGAGGTTTGTAACCCTTGATTTATGGCTGGAAAGAATTCTTAAGTAGACAACATCTGGCCTTTCAAATTAATGATCCTCTGCCAGGGGCTCTCTAGGTTTGGGGCAAATAGGAATCTACATCTTTAGATCAAAGACTCAACAAGGAAATGACAATAAACAGGAAAAATTTGTTTCTTCTTTTATCAAAAAGCCATTTGGCTTCCACTGCTCCTACATAGCAGGTACATAAGCTTACACATGCTATTATTTGTAAAGTGACAGCACATTCAGCCTCTCAAATCTAAATACAAAAAGGAAGGTAAATAAAATGGGATATTTTAATTGAACTTCAATGAGTCCAGGGAAAACTAAACAGCTACTGTTGAGAATTTAAGGTGCTGTAACCCAGAGACAAACTTTGACCATCAGTGAAATTAGCAATGATGTGTCATGCTTCAGACCTGAAGAAAAGAACCATCAAGAATCTTGAAACATTCCTTAAAGTCCTAGAAAAATGCCACTACTTCCATCTTACTCAAAGAACCCAAAAATCTTAAAACAATAAAGATAGTGATAAATACAATACTACAACAGTGGAAATAAAGAACATGCTGCCCTCCAACTTCAACATAGCTGACAGCTAAAAATAAATTTTGAACAGATAAGTATGAAATGAAATTCATTTTAATCATGGTTAGGATTCTGAGATCATCTGTAATAAGGTATTTTACCATAATGTAACAGAGGTCCCACAAATCAAAATTGCTCTCTTCACACTGGGAGTTCTGAGCATATTAAATAGCTTACAAAGTAACTGATGGAATCAGAAGATATTGAACTTTTATTTTCTTCAGCTGAACTATAGGCCTTTTGTGGAAAGCTATTAAACAGTCTTTCTGTTACAGATACTGCTGCTGTTGCTGCTAAGTTGATTGAGTCCTGAGGACTCTGTGCGACCCCATAGACGGCAGCCCACCAGGCTCCTCTGTCCCTGGGATTCTCCAGGCAAGAATACTGGAGTGGGTTGCCATTTCCTTCTCCGTTACAGATACTACATAACATGATACTAGAATATATGAATTTTCAAAAATTAAAGCCTTACTTATAGAATGTTTTTCTCGTCTATTAATTGGCCAGCTGCTAAAGAAACTGGCCACATAGTACAACTGAGACTTTATTGATTTATATTTAGACATCACTATTTTCCCAAAGAATCTAAAGTACTTTACCCAAACAAATAACTCAAAAATAACAGCATCTCAGGGACTTTTGACACGGTAAAAAAAAAAACAAAAAAAAACTCCTTACACATTTTTTTTAAAGGAGGGGAGGGGGTGCTGTTTTTCAAGACACAACCAAAATGTGGTAAAGATTGTTTAAATATCTCTCTCCAGAAGAAAAAAGGGCTCTGTCCTTTTCTTAAGGAAGTAAAAATGTACTGTTTGGTAACAGGCACCTCGATTTCGTAAACTCTAGAGAAATGATATTAGAAAAGAGATTTTTCGCCTCTTCTAAGACACTGATTTTTAAATCACCCAAGTGGGTATTGGTTCTGTCTCCAATTCGTGTGTAAAAAACGGCAAAAAAAACAAAAAAACAAAAAACCACAAGTATTTTCGCTCAACATCTAAACGCGGGCTCGTATTTTGCTGACACTCAGGCAATGTCTAGTAACTTCTCCCTAAGCCCGGCTCTGAAACATCTTCCCACATCGGAGACCTGCAAGTGTTATTAGGACGAAGATGCGACCATCCAAGAGGCCAAGGTACATGACTCGACCAAGACCCAGAGTGAGTGCGGGGGCCTAAAGGAACCCAACCGTCTCCCGCGTTCACTCAAACACACACCTGCACGCACTCACACACTCGACCAAGGCCGGGCATGCCATCTCTCCAGTCACACCCCAAGACGTCGGGATCCTGCCAGGATGTGCGCTGCTCCCCGCCTCGTCCTAGCTCCTCCGCCGTCTCGAAGCCACTCAGCCTCCCTCCCCCTTCCTCGTTCCTGCAGGTCATCTGCTCCCGCCGCCCCATCCGCCCCCAAAAGCCAGCTCCCGGACTCGGGGTCGGAGCAGCGGGACCAGCAGCGCTCAAGTGCGCCACGTGGAGGGCGCGCGCCAGCAGCCGGACCAGAGCCCGTCCTTGACGCGGGGTACCGGCGCCCGCAGCCCCGCCACTCCTCCCGGGTGTGCCGGACCCTCCCCGGGGCCTCGGAGCCGCGCGGTCTTGCCTGATTGGGGTCTGCTGCGCGGAAAACGTGGCAGGCCATCTGCGACTCCGGGTCGTCGGGCTGCGCCTTGATCAGGTAAGCAAAGTAGGTGAGGTCCTGGCTGTTGTGGATGAAGCGCGAGATGTGTTGCGCCTTGTGCTCGAAGATGAACACGGCCGGGTTGGGCTGCGCGGCCGTCGGGCCGGAGCCCCCGGTGGCCCCGGCGCCCGGCGCGGGGACGCAGCGCAGGAAGGGCGCGCTGAGCACCAGAAGCACCTCGCGGGCCGCCGGCGCCCCGCAGCCGCCCGCCTCGGGCTTCTGGCTGCGCCGGCGGATCTCGGCCATGAGCCAGGGCAGCATGGGTAGCGTGGTCCTGCGGTCCAGGCACGACCCCCCCACGTACCACAGCCGGAACCTTTTGTCGCTCGGCTTCCCCGGGCCGGGCTGCGCCGGGGCGCCGGGCTCGGGCTCCAGGGGGTGCGGGAACGGCTCATCCTGAATGCAGCTGGGGGGCTCCATAACTCACTCCTCCCGAGAAGGGCACGGAGGCGGGGGGAGAGGCCCGCCGCGCCCCCCAGCCCCCTAGTTCTCGCGTTGAAGGCGCCGCGGAAACTGTGCCAACTGCGGCGCCGGGCCGTGCGCCCGCCTCGGCGCGACCCCGAACTCCGCGCCCTAGCGGCCCTGCCCCATGCGGCACTTCTCCGGGCGCGGCTCCCGGGCTTTGGCGGCGGGCACCCGGGCAGCGCCGGGCAGCAGGACTGGCTGAAGAGGGCGAGTTAAATCGCCATCCTCCTTTCTCGGGCTCGCGCGTGGGGTCAGACCTCCCCGTTCCTCGTCCGCGGCTCCGCGGGGTCCCAGGGCCCTCGCCGCCCTCTCCGGCGCTGCAGAGCCGCTGCGGCCGCCGCTCGCCGCGGGCGGGCACGGGGAGGCTGGGCGGGGAACCGGCTGTGGGCGGGCGGGAGGGTTGACTTGGGGCGGAGCTGATTCCTACCAGGGTGACCGGCTGTCACCTGGAAGGTCGGGGCCCCTGGGCTTCGGCGCGATCGGTGCTCCCGGAGGGCCTGCGAGAACTATTTCGGTGGAAAATAACAAAAACAAAACGTGGCCTCGCCGGGGCCGCTCCTCCTCCGGTCGCTGCAGCCCAGCTCGCTGCTCCTCCTCCTACTGTTCCCGTCCCTCCCTCGCTTCTTCCTTCCTTCCAGGCTGGCTGCTTCTTTAATCGGGCTGCCACCCCGCCTCCGGACGGGCGGGCGGGCGGAGAGCGTCGTCTCCGAAAGCTTATCTGAGAAGTCACCTCTTTGCCTCTTTTTCCGGCCACGGTCCCGACCGCTCCTCCAACCCGCCCCTCGGGCAGCACTCCTGCGCCCAGCGCCGGCCCTGCCCGGACCAACTCGTCCTCTCTCGGGTCGCCGAGATCTCCGTCTTCTTTTGGGCGTCTCTGCTGCCCCCTGGAGAGGGGACCACTCTCAATGGGACCCTAAGACTTTCTTTTTTTTTTTTTTAAGTAATCATATTTGCTTGGTTTCAATTCTTTCTAAAGTCTACATGATTTCTGAATCTTATTTCCTAATAATCTCAAAAAATACTGTTTTAACTCACGAAATTATGATTAATTTTTTTCCATTTCAAAAGAAATTTATTTATGATTCTTTTATTAACACACACAGGGGCTTTGGTCATCTGAACAAAGAATATTTTTTTTAAAGGAAGGTTTTTTAGGTCTTTGTTTTTCAAGGGAAATGAACACTTGTTACACGTTTGATTTTGACCTCAAGCCCTAATCAGATCTACTACCCTGGTGACCTAGAAGGAACTTTGTTGGCTCTGATACGCTTTTCCCTTTCTCAAGGCTCTCAAGGCTCTTGGTAGATTGTCTCTTTGATGCCATTCTCTTAAACCTCTCTATTGTGTGAGAATATTACAAAAGTAAAGTTTACTCCATCATTCTTTGTCCTTTAGGGTCAGGGTTGCGCTTAGTCGGTCAGTCGAGTCTGACTTTTCACAAACCCACCTGGCTCCTCTGTCCATGGGGATTCTCCAGGCAAGAATAGTGAAGTGGGTTGTTATGTCCTCCTCAAGGGAATCTTCCCAACCCAGGGATGGAACCTAGGTCTCCTGCATTGCAGGCAGATTCTTTACTGTCTGAGCTACCAGGGAAGGAGTTAAGAGAGGGTTATTGTAAGATTATATATTTGCTGCCTCCTCAACCCACTTCCCCTCACTCAAAATGCTTAAATATTATTACCCCGTATCTGTTTGGAATGGGTTGTCTAAATAAACACACCTGACAGGTTACACAGCGTGCACAGGACAATATGCCACAAAACATAGCTCTCCCTTTCTCTCACAGAGGTATTCAAGTTCCAAAATATTTTCCCACCATGTTCCCCGTCCATCTGTCTTTTGATTTTTCCCAGTCTTATCCGAAGCAGTCTCATTCCTACATTCTTCACCCACTACATCCAAGTAGGGCCTTCCACTGCATGTCTAAAGTTGGAAGATTGTGATCCCAAGTCTTCAAAATTCCAGAAAACAATCCGGTCACATGGTAACAGCAAAATACAGGCCTTGCCCAACATTTCAAAAACACCGCAAACTAACAAAAATAAACTGAAAAAAAGTTTTAAGTCCTGTTTCCCTTGTGAGAGCAGTTCCCAAACAAAAGTTATTTTTTATGAACCAAATACATTTGACAATCTACACCCATATCAAGGTCACCAATCACTGACTCTAGGGAAGATTGTGCTTGTGCCTAGTCGCTTGGTCCTGGCCAACTCTTTGGGACCCCATGGACTGTAACCTGCCAGGCTCCTCTGTCCATGGAATTTTCCAGGTAAGAATACTGGAGTGGGTTACTCCAGGGGATCTTTCCAACACAAATAGGGAACCCAGGTCTCCGCATTGTGGGTGAATTCTTTACCGTCTCAGCCACCAGGGAAGCCCAGGGGAGACTGTTGCATGAGTGAAAGAAAAATACATATAAAAACAGAATAGAGAAAATAAAGAGCTGTTTCAGTTTCCTCCAGCTGTCAACCCATTCTTACTAACTGAGTGCAGTCCAACAGCTGTAAATGTCAACCCTCCTTCAGGACAATTTGCTTTTCTCTATCTGCCAGACTAGCTGCACCAACATTCTTACTGAGTGCAGTCCATCAGCTGTGAATGTTAACTCTCCTTCAGGATAATTTGCTTTTCTCTATCTGCCAGACTAGCTGCACCAACATTCCCTTGGCATTCTCCTCTGACTTCTGGCACAACCCACACTCTCATCAGCTTCCTCACTAGGATGCTAAAGGTGATTCAAGACTTTCTCCTCTGAGGTCTCCCCCCTACGTTTTTGTTTGAATGAGTGTATTGTCCATCCAGCGGCTCAGATGGTAAAGAATATGCAGGATACCCAGGTTCAATCCCTGGGTCAGGAAGATCCCCTGGAGAAGTAAATGGCAACCCACTCCAGTATTCTTGAGAATCCTATGGACAGAGGAGCCTGGCGGGCTACAGTCCATGGGCTTGCAGAGTTGGACGTGACTGAGCAACTAACAGGCACACTTTATTGTCCATCTTGCAGCTTCCCAGGAGGCTCAGACAGTAAAGGATCTGCCTGCAATGCAGGAGACCCAGGTTTCATCCACAACTTGGTTGGTCTTCAGATATGCTCTCGAATGCTCTCAGGTGAAAGCCATGACATCCTCCAGCAGCCTGTAGATGACAAAGCAGAAAATGCTCCAAATCTTCCTATAGAGCCAGCACTACCACTTCCACCCGTGCTTCTACCTAGCCCATGTCCAAGGTGAACATATTTCCTGCCTCCTCTTCAGAAATACACCCCCACCACCTGCCCTGGGATGGCTGATCAACAGTTACTGCTCAAGTCAAAGCGACCTGCACTGCTTGTCAATAGTATTTCAGAATTATCTTTTTAAAAATCTCCCTGTACTTATTTTGCTTTACCACTTCTTTGAAAGGAAACAGAGTTGCATGCAAACTGCGTGCAAACACAATCACGATAAAGTATTTTTAACTCTAATTTCACTTTAAGATATAACATGGTATGACAAACATCCATCTTCGTAGCTTTTAGTGCAACCAATTTCTTAAAATATGGAAAAGTTCCATTTTATTCATTGTATCTACCCAGTTCAGAGCTAGTACAGAGATTTCTCGCCCTTTTATATGCAATATATTTCCAAGGAACACAAAAAACATTCTAGGGATAATCTGACCATTCTAATTTTTAAAAAGAAAGAAGGTTCTTTTTTTAAAAGCAAATTGGACTTTTGTTCTTTTCACTCGTTGAATTATAATTAAGAGGTAAAAAGTAAACAAAAGAAGTAGGGAAAACACTGAAAGTTCTCAATTTTCTCCAAAGAACTTACAGGAAAAATGAAAATCTAGGTTTCTCTCTCACTCTCTCATTTTTTTTCAGTTTAATGGTATTCTCACTTTCTATAAAGTTCTGGGACTATTTTTATCCTTTATGTAGGATCACAATGATCAATTATTATTCCTATGCTGAATTTCTGGGTGCACCCTGATAGCTCTCATAAATAGAATTTAAGCCCCAAGATAAAGACATTATTAATTGGTTAGATTTACTCATCTGGTTTACTCACACCACCACACCTTTGTGCAAAGTAGAACCATGTCTAAGAAGCAGAGAAAGGTTCTTGGAATGTGATTAAAACATTCTAGAACCTTATTAGAAACTCTTATACAGATCCCATTTTCCTAGGCCACATCTTTGAGATCTATAAAAGAGAAAGAAAAGAACAGAGATCTGGGGAAAGCACAGAAATCTTATGGGTTCTATCAAATCAACAAACTTGGGAGCTAGGATTGAATCTGGAGCCCCGGCAGGCCATTTCCAACTGGTGAAAGAACACAATACAATAAACAACTACTTATTGACAGAAACAGAAGAACTGTCTTTTATTACATAACATCCTAAGTGTGATTGCTTCCTACTGTGGCATGCCCTCAGCTGTTTCTTTGTGACTTTTTTCTGTGATGTTTATCTTATCATGCATTGATGAGCATTATTACTGTTTACCAATATCTGATCCTCTTCCTCTCTGTATCCTGACACATGGGAAGACAGGCAAAATCATAAGATTTGTTTTGGCAGGAAAATGTGATCAGAAGTGGCTTGGGTCACATCTTGAGTAGAAGCATTTTTGGCCAGTAGTCCAGGCCCCAGCTCACTCTTGCTGTCCAACCCGACTCTTCCCCTTCAGTGATCATGGAGGAAACGTCCACCATGGAGGCTCCTTGTGATCATAGCATCAGCACATGGAGGACAGCTGTCCTGGAGAACCTCCCGGGCACACAGCACACTTCCTATGAGCGGGAAATAAACGTTTCTCACTTTGTTAAGCCACTGGGATTGTGGAATTGTTTGCTACCTCGTTGTAAATCTATTCTATCCTGTTCAGTAAGGTTATTATACTATGGTATATCAGATATCTTATCTTACATAACTTGCTTTATTATCATTTGTGGTCTCCCAGGTCGAACAGAGTCGGACACAACTGAAGCGACTTAGCAGCAGCGGCAGGTGGCAGCAGGTGGTGCTAGTGGTAAACAACCCATCTGCCATAAGAGATTCCAGTTCCATCCCTGGGTCAGGAAGACCCCCTGGAGGAGGGCATGGCTTCCCACTCCAGTGTTTTTGCCTGGAGAATCCCCATGGACAGAGGAGCCTGGCAGGCTACAGTCCATGGGGTCGCACAGAGTCGGGCACAAGTGAAGAGATGTAAGACACACACACATTATCATTTATACATTTGGTTTATTGCATGAATGAACTATATGGTAAACTATTACTTTCTTACTATCATTGTATCGCCTGCAGAAACTTAGAGAATTGTATGCACATTAAAAAGTGTTCAGTTATAGTTTGACCACTTGAGTTTAGAAAAGGACAAGAGTATGAAGATACAATTTAAAATGTTTGATGGCTATTATACCAAAAATCTGTACATATATGATGTTTACTAAATGGTGGGGTAATAAATCATCCTCTGACACCCCCAACCCTTCCACTTCCACTGCTACCCCTCAGAAAGGCCAAAGCATATGTTCATGAGAAGCATCTCTGACAATCTGAAGAAGTACCTACTAAATAGCCCTGTATGCACCGTTACCAATGTATCTGAAAGTGTACCTTATATATTTTTTTACAGTACTCTTTTAGTACCCCAATATTATAATGTTTTCAGCACTGATAAGAAGTTGTAACATTCAGTCAAATCCTAGTTTAAAAATTATACTACATGAGAATCATAAGAGCCCAAGCTAGCATATAAGATTGGAAAGATTCATTGCAATCTCTTAGCTTGTTTCCTTTCTTCCAAGCACTAGTGTGCTCTTTGTTTCTTTCTCTCTCTCTTTCTTTTCTCTCTCTTGCATTCTGTGCCCTCCCCAGACATCTACTTTTTCTTCCCTGCTTAAAAATCTCTAACTGAAGATACATATTTCCTAAAGCTCAAAGCACAAATCTTTCTAGTCTTATATTTGCTGACCATGGTCCCCCCATTCCCTCAGCCAAATAATCCTTCGATTCCCAGATGTATTACATGCTCAGTTCTTCATGGGGCTTCATAAGTTTCTTTTTCTCCCTGATTGCCCTTGCTTCCTGCAGCCCACAACTTGAATTTCCATCATCTTTCACAATGGAAATATTCATCTATTGTTCATGACCCAAGTCAAGAGTCATGTCTTCTGTGAAGTTATTTCTTACTTCCCCAGAGTTAGTAGCCCTCTTTTTTTTTTTTTATACTATATTTACTACTGTAGCTCTTATTACATTTATAATTACTGGGTGATTTGTCTGTGTCCCGCCACCCACCGCCCCCCATGAAGAGAGCATCTTGAGAGAAAGGATTATTGGTTTTGTGCTGTATTTTATTCCAGCTGAAACTACAGTAGCTGACACTTATTAAGGTCTTAATAAATTCATTCCAATCCCAAAGAAACACAATGCCAATGAATGCTCGAACTACTGCACAATTGCACTCATCTCACACGCTAGTAAAGTAATGCTCAAAATTCTCCAAGCCAGGTTTCAGCAATACGTGAACTGTGAACTTCCAGGTGTTCAAGCTGGTTTTAGGAAAGGCAGAAGAACCAGAGATCAAATTGCCAACATCCGCTGGATCATCAAAAAAGCAAAAGAGTTCCAGAAAAACATCTATTTCAGCTTTATTAACTATGGCAAAGCCTTTGACTGTGTGGATCACAATAAACTGGAAAATTCTTCAAGAGATGGGAATACCAGACCACCTGACCTGCTTCTTGAGAAACCTGTGTGCAGGTCAGGAAGCAACAGTTAGAACTGGACATGGAACAACAGTTCAGTTCACTCTCTCAGACGTCTCCGACTCTTTGCGACCCCATGAATCGCAGCATGCCAGGCCTCCCTGTCCATCACCAACTCCCGGAGTCCACCCAAACCCATGTCCATTGAGTCAGTGATGCCATCCAAACATCTTATCCTCTGTCATCCCCTTCTCCTCCTGCCCTCAATCTTTCCCAGCATTAGGGTCTTCTCAAATGAGTCAGCTCTTCACATGAGGTGGCCCAAGCATTGGAGTTTCAGCTTCAACCTCAGTCCCTCCAATGAACACCCAGGACTTATCCCCTTCAGGATGGACTGGTTGGATCTCCTTGCAGTCCAAGGGACTCTCAAGAGTCTTCTCCAACACCACAGTTCAAAAGCATCAATTCTTCGGCACTCAGCTTTCTTTATAGTCCAGCTCTCACACCCACACATGACCACTGGAAAAGCCATAGCCTTGACTAGACGGACCTTTGTTGACAAAGTAATGCCTCTGCTTTTTAATACGCTGTCTAGGTTGGTCATAACTTTCCTTCCAAGGAGTAAGCGTCTTTTAATTTCATGGCTGCAATCACCATCTGCAGTGATTTTGGAGCCCAGAAAAATAAAGTCAGCCACTGTCTCCCCATCTATTTCCCATGAAGTGATGGGACTGGATGCCATGATCTTAGTTTTCTGAATGTCGAGCTTTAAGTCAACTTTTTCACTCTCCTCTTTCACTTTCATCAAGAGGCTCTTTAGTTCTTCTTCACTTTCTGCCATAAGGGTGGTGTCATCTACACATCTGAGGATATTGATATTTCACCCGGCAATCTTGGTTCCAGCTTGTGCTTCCTCCAGCCCAGCGTTTCTCATGATGTACTCTGCATATAAGTGAAAAAAGCAGGGTGACAGAATACAGCCTTGATGTACTCCTCTTCCTATTTGGAACCAGTCTGTTGTTCCATGTCCAGTTCTAACTGTTGCTTCCTGACCTGCATACAGGACTCTCATTATAGGGGACTGTAATGCAAAAGTAGGAAGTCAAGAAACACCTGGAGTAACAGAAAAATTTGGCCTTGGAGTACAGAATGAAGCAGGGCAAAGACTAATAGAGTTTTGCCAAGAGAACACACTGGTCATAGCAAACACCCTCTTCCAACAACACAAGAGAAGACTCTACACGTGGACATCACCAGATGGTCAACACCAAAATCCGACTGATTATATTCTTTGCAGCCAAAGATGGAGAAGCTCTATACAGTCAGCAAAAACAAGACCAGGAGCTGACTGTGGCTCAGATCATGAAATTCTTTTTGCCAAATTCAGACTGAAATTGAAGAAAGGGGAGAAAACCACTAGACCATTCAAGTATGCCCTAAATCAAATCCCTTATGACTATACAGTGGAAGTGGGAAATAGATTTAAGGGAATAGATCTGATAGACAGAGTGCCTGATGAACTATGGAACAACAGACTGGTTCCAAATAGGAAGAGGAGTACATCAAGGCTGTATATTGTCACCCTGCTTTTTTCACATATATGCAGAGTACATCACAAGAAACGCTGGGCTGGAGGAAGCACAAGCTGCAATCCAGACTGCCAGGAGAAATATCAATAACCTCAGATATGCAGATGACACCACCCTTATGGCAGAAAGTGAAGAAGAACTAAAGAGCCTCTTGATGAAAAGTGAAAGAAGAGAGTGGAAAAGTTGGCTTAAAGCTCGGCATTCAGAAAACTAAGATCATGGCATCCAGTCCCATCACTTCATGGGAAATAGATGGGGAGACAGTGGCTGACTTTATTTTTCTGGGCTCCAAAATCACTGCAGATGGTGATTGCAGCCATGAAATTTAAAAGACGCTTACTCCTTGGAAGGAAAGTTATGACCAACCTAGACAGCGTATTAAAAAGCAGAGGCATTACTTTGTCAACAAAGGTCCGTCTAGTCAAGGCTATGGCTTTTCCAGTGGTCATGTGTGGGTGTGAGAGCTGGACTATAAAGAAAGCTGAGTGCCGAAGAATTGATGCTTTTGAACTGTGGTATTGGAGAAGACTCTTGAGAGTCCCTTGGACTGCAAGGAGATCCAACCAGTCCATCCTGAAGGAGATCAGTCCTGGGTGTTCATTGGAGGGACTGAGGTTGAAGCTGAAACTCCAATACTTTGACCACCTCATGTGAAGAGCTGACTCATTTGAGAAGACCCTAATGCTGGGAAAGATTGAGGGCAGGAGGAGAAGGGGACGACAGAGGATGAGATTGGATGGCATCACTGACTCAATGGACATGAGTTTGAGTAAACTCCGGGAGTTGGTGATGGACAAGGAGGCCTGGAGTGCTGTGGTTCATGGGGTCACAAAGAGCTGGACACAACTTAGCAACTGAACTGAACTGAACTGAAATATTGAATGAAGAAATGAATTGAATAAATCGCAAATGAGAATTTAAGAATCTAAAGTTGAAGAGGGGATTTTTAATATCACAGAGGCAATATGCCAAAATGATCTAATTAGCTACTTTCAGGTATATGTACTAATTATATCCATCAGCTAATTAAAAATACTAGAAAATAACAGAATTCCTCTCCAAAATTGTGGTAGATTTTGACTGGAGATAGTAAGCAGAGCACCAATGTTTATGACTGAATAACAATTTCAGATACTATCAGGGCCTTCCCCTTATTGTTGTTCCCTGTGACCTTTTCCAACCCAGGCAACCGAAGTATTGCTTATTCAGGAAAACAATGACACAGCAGAATACAGATAAGAAAGGAGTCCATTCTTAGCTTTCAGGTTTAGAGAGCTAAGAACCTGGCAAAGGCAAAAGGTTTTGAATACTATGTGCTCTCAGGGTCAGTTTCTGTTGCTCTTCATACTGAAAAAAAATAACAAAAGTTTTCCCAAATGTGGGAGACGGAGATGAAGAGAGAGGAAATAAATAAAGGACAGTTACTAGAAAACAAGATATAAAAAGTATGGTTTTCAAGTCAGTAGAATATTGATCTATCTAGTAGGAAAGGAAAGGGAATAAAAAGAGAAAAAGATGAGAAAGGAAACAAAATAAAAGTGTGGTAATTAGGAAACTTAAAATAGTATGGCTACAGTAACTCCATACAGTAATTATAGTAAATGTAAGTTAGTAACTCTAATAGATCAAAAGATAAAGACTTAAAGATCCAGAAATATGTTGTCTACAGAATCACCTTTAAAACAAAAGGATATACAAACAATTGAAAATAAGTAGAAGAAAATATACTAGGCATACATGAATGAAAAGAAAATCAAGGTTGTGATTTCAGTGTCAGATTAAATAGAATTTAATGTAATGAAGGGGGTCATGAAGAAATATTTGCCAGTATAAGTATTAAGAAGATGATATTATACTTAAACATTTACACCCTAAATTGCTGTTAAATACAAAAAAAAACCCAACAAAAATAATGACAGAAAAAAAATAGTGATTTTAACAAATCATTCTCAGATACTATAAGGTTAAATAAACTAAATATAAACAAATTTATACATTTTAATAATATGATTTACAGTTTAAATATATGTAATGAATAAATGAATAGATAATACAAATTTTTTTATAAAACACCTGTGAAAGTAGCTAAAAAATGGATATGAACCACATCACCCAGGAAGCCCATAAATTCCAAAGGGTTGCTATTATATACAATATGTTTTCTGATTAGTGTTCAAGTTAATTAGAAATTGAGAACAAAGGTTTATAAATCCATGTATCTGGAAAGTAAGAAACATGGCATTGAATAATCCTGATTAAAAAGAAAATTTTAAATGTATAGAACTAAGTTTAAAAAAGACTTGTCTGTCAAAACTTATAGAATAAAGATAAATGTATTGACTAAGGTATTAGTGAAGTCGCTCAGTCGTGTCCAACTCTTTGCAACCCCATGGACTGTAGCCTACCAGGATCTTCAGTCCATGGGATTTTCCAGGCAAGAATACTGGAGTGGGTTGCCATTTCCTTCTCCAGGGGATCTTCCCGACCCAGGGATCAAACCCGGGTCTTCCACATTGTAGGCAGACACTTTACCATCTGAGCTACCAGGGAAGCCCGATTAAACTATACTTATCAAAATAAAAAATAGACAATGAATGAAAATAAATGAACTAAGATTTCAACTTAAAAAAAAACTAGAAAAAAATGTTATGGAAAAACTCAAGGAAATAATAAGTAAAGAAGGAATAAGTTAAGTCTAGAAATCAGGAAAATAAGGAATAGGAAAACAACAGAAAGGAATAGCAAGGAAGAATGTTTACATATCTACTGAGCATCTGTGTTGTTTTAGAGGATTTGGTGATCATATTTTTTGTCTATTTTTTAAATTAGGGCCAAATCATAGAATCTCCCCATATTAGGAAGCATAAAATTCTGTTCAACATACATTTTCTATATTTCTCCCAGTTTATCATTATCTTTTTGGAACATGACAAAAAGAATACAGTTGTTGTTGTTTTTTCCAAACAGTCATGGAATAGTCAAAGAAATTAACTGCACCTTGTCTTTTAACATTGTTGAAGATGTCTTCACAAAAATTGAGATAATTATTCATTTACTTGGAAGGAAAGTTATGACCAACCTAGATAGCATATTAAAAAGTAGAGACATTACTTTGCCAACAAAGGTCCGTCTGGTCAAGGCTATGGTTTTTCCAGTGGTCATGTATGGATGTGAGAGTTGGACTGTGAAGAAAGCTGAGTGCTTAAAAATTGATGCTTTTGAACTGTGGTATTGGAGAAGACTCTTGAGAGTCCCTTGGAGATCCAACCAGTCCATCCTAAAGGAAATCAGTCCTGGGTGTTCATTGGAAAGACTGATGCTGAAGCTGAAACTCCAGTACTTTGGTCACCTCATGCAAAGAGTTGACTCATTGGAAAGGACCCTGAGGCTGGGAGGGATTGGGGGCAGGAGGAGAAGGGGGTGACAGAGGATGAGATGGCTGGATGGCATCACCAACTCGATGGGCATGAGTTTGAGTAAACTCCGGGAGTTGGTGATGGACAGGGAGGCCTGGGGTGCTGCAATTCATGGGGTCGCAAAGAGTCAGATACGAATGAGCGACTGAACTAACTAACTAACACCCCAAATACCAGTGCTACTTCTTAATGCTCTTGATAGATAAATGGATGGCAAGAATTATAAAAGCAACACTTTTAATTAGGTGATTGAGGCATCAAATAAGTGAGTCATGAGAATAATGTTGTAGAAAATGAACACAATGCATAGCAAAAGATTGCTAATCAATTGCACAGTGCTTGGCACACAGAAGGTGATTAATGAAGTCTGGTGAATGAACATGTTTAGAGCTCTCTTGAATGCCAAAGAACAGAATCAGTTTCAGAAGTTAAAAATTTCTGCAGAGGAAACAGTTTTTTTTCTTCTACCATAAGGCTGGGATAATTTTATAATACCCATTTTTGTCTTACTGCATAATTCAGAAGTGCCTCAAGTGGTCTGAAAAACTCTTGTTATCATAAAAACCATTTGAGGGATGAAAAGAAAGAAACATAGGGTTAAAAATGAACATTTGTTTTAATGCACATTTTCAGAACAGACAGCTCCACACCAGCCAAACATATGAAGTCAAGCACAAGTTACGAAATACTATTTGAATGAGGATATTATTATGGAGAGATTAATCACTTCCTGCCCTATGTACTCTTTTATTATTGAGTGAAATTTCACATTTATGTTCTTCAGAATTACGTGGATTTACACTGATGTTATTGATGCTGCAATAAAATCGTCCCCTGTAAAAATTCATCCTGTTTAATTAGTATTTCTAATGGTCCCTAAAAAGCTTAAAAATAAATCTATTTTAAATCTATCATGGGAAATTATTCCACATTTTCCTTGCTGATTTTAAAATGCATCACTTAAAAAAATAAAAAAATAAAAAAAATAAAATAAAATAAAATGCATCACTCAAGCCACTAATATAATAGAGGTTAAAATGAACAAATATACATGTAATAGTTTTAAAACCAATCTTAATTTTGAACTGGTAATGTATATAGAGGGTAGAGAGTTTGAAAAGTATGAATAGATAAATACACGAAAATGTAAGTCTCCCTTCCACTCTCTTCCCCAGATACACATTTCTTTCTGGAAACAGCCATTGTCACAAGTTTATTATGCATGGATCTAAAAATAAAGTAATAATAATAGCCATCATCTGTTGAATATTCAATTCTGCACCAAGGTTCCTCACAAAAATCATATGAGATAACTATTATTATCCTCACTTTACAAATAAGAAAACTGAGTCATACAAACATTAAGATTTTTTTTACGGTCATGCTTTGTAAGTAGGAGAATTTTGATTCAAACAAGGGCCATTACTCATATCTGTACAGGTTGTACTCAAACAGATACTATACTAGAGAAAACAGCTAAGAAGAAACTAGCTGAACAAGAGGGCTTCCCTGATGGTCTGGAGGTTAGGATTCTGCCTGCCCATTCCAGGAATGTGGGTTGGATCCCTGGTTCAGGAAGACCCCACATGCTGTGGAGCTACTAAATCCACGTACCCCAACCACTGAACCCTCAATCTAGAGCCCATACTCTGCAACTAGAGAAGCCACCACAATGAGAAGCCCGCACACCGCAAGGAAGGGTAGCCCCCACTCACTGCAACTAAAGTCCTCACACAACAACAAAGATCTAGCACAACCAAAAATAAATTAGACAATTAAATAAATCTTAAAAAAAAAAAAAAGAAACTAGCTGAACTGATAGTGAAGAACAGGGAAGCCTAGCATGCTGCAGTCCATGGGGTCACAAAGAGTCAGCCACGATTTAGCAACTGAACAATAGGGTAATTGAGAGGGCAGCAGCAGAGAGAAGCAACCTCACGTTCAAGGTAAGGAGCAGCAGCTGCGCTTTGCTGGAGCAGCTATAAAGAGATACCCCACGCCCAATGTAAGAGAAACCCAAGTAAGACGGTAGGTGTTGCGAGAGGGCATCAGAGGGCAGACACACTAAAACCATAATCACAGAAAACTAGCCAATCTGATCACAGGACCACAGTCTTGTGTAACTCAATGAAACTAAGCCATGCCATGTGGGGCCACCCAAGACGGTCAGGTCATGGTGGAGAGGTCTGACAGAATGTGGTCCACTGGAGAAGGGAATGGCAAACCACTTCAGTATTCTTGCCTTGAGAATCCAATGAACAGCATGAAGAGGCAAAATGATAGGATACTGAAAGATGAACTCCCCAGGTCGGTAAGGGCCCAATATGCTACTGGATATCAGTGGAGAAATAACTCCAGAAAAAATGAAGGGATGGAGCCAAAGAAAAAACAATACCCAGTTGTGGATGTCACTGGTGATAGAAGCAAGGTCCAATGCTGTAAAGAGCAATATTGTATAGGAACCTGGAGTGTTAGGTCCATGAATCAAGGCAAATTGGAAGTGGTCAAACAGGAGATGGCAAGAGTGAATGTCGACATTCTAGGAATCAGCAAACTAAAATGGACTGGAATGGGTGAATTTAACTCAGATGACCATTATATCTTGTACTGTGGGCAGCAATCCCTTAGAAGAAATGGAGTAGCCATCATGGTCAACAAAATAGTCTGAAGTGCAGTACTGGGATGCAGTCTCAAAAATGACAGAATGATCTCTGTTCGTTTCCAAGGCAAACCATTTAATATCATGGTAATCCAAGCCCATGCCCCAACCAGTAACACTGAAGAAGCTGAAGTTGAATGGTTCTATGAAGACCTGCAAGACCTTTCAGAACTAACACACAAAAAAGATATCCTTTTCATTATAGGGGACGGAAATGCAAAAGTAGGAAGTCAAGAAACACCTGGAGTAACAGAAAAATTTGGCCTTGGAGTACAGAATGAAGCAGGGCTAAGGCTAATAGAGTTTTGCCAACAAAATGCACTGGTCATAGCAAACACCCTCTTCCAACAGCACAAGAGAAGACTCTACACGTGGACATCACCAAATGGTCAACACAGAAATCAGATTGATTATATTCTTTGCAGCCAAAAATGGAGAAGCTCTATACAGTCAGCAAAAACAAGACTGGGAGCTGACTGTGGCTCAGATTATGAACTCCTTATTGCCACATTCAGACTTAAATTGAAGAAAGTAGGGAAAACCACTAGACCATTCAGCTATGACCTAAATCAAATCTTATGACTATACACTGGAAGTGAGAAATAGATTTAAGGGAACAGATCTGATAGACAGAGAGCCTGATGAACTATGGACAGAGATTCGTGACATTGTATAGGACACAGGGATCAAGACCATCTCCAAGGAAAAGAAATGCAAAAAGGCAAAACGGTTGTCTAAGGAGGCCTTACAAATAGCTGTGAAAAGAAGAGAAGCAAAACGCAGAGGAGAAAAGGAAAGATATTCCCATCTGAATGCAGAGTTCCAAAGAATGGCAAGGAGAGATTAGAAAGCCGTCCTTAGCGATCAATGCAAAGAAATAGAGAAAAACAACAGAATGGGAAAGACTAGAGATCTCTTCAAGAAAATGAGAGATACCAAGGGAGCATTTCATGCAAAGATGGGTTCGATAAAGGACAGAAATGGTATGGACCTAACGAAGCAGAAGATATTAAGAAGAGGTGGCAAGAATACACAGAAGAACTGTACAAAAAAGATCTTCACGACCCAGATAATCACAATGGCGTGATCACTCACCTAGAGCCAGACATCCTGGAATGTGAAGTCAAGTGGGCCTTAGAAAGCATCACTACGAACAAAGCTAGTGGAGGTGATGGAATTCCAGTTGAGCTATTTCAGATCCTGAAAGATGATGCTGTGAAAGTGCTGCACTCAATATGCCAGCAAATTTGGAAAACTCAACAGTGGCCACAGGACTGGAAAAGGTCAGTTTTTATTCCAATCCCAAAGAAAGGCAATACCAAAGAATGCTCAAACTACTGCACAATTGCACTCATCTCACACGCTAGTAAAATAATGCTCAAAATTCTCCAAGCCAGGCTTCAGCAACACGTGAACTGTGAACTTCCAGATGTTCAAGCTGGTTTTAGGAAAGGCAGAGGAACAGAGATCAAATTGCCAACATCCACTGGATCATCGAAAAAGCAAGAGAGTTCCAGAAAAACAGCTATTTCTGCGTTATTGACTATGCCAAAGCCTTTGACTGTGGGGATCACAATAAACTGTGGAAAATTCTGAAAGAGATGGGAATACCAGACCACCTGACCTGCCTCTTGAGAAACCTGTATGCAGGTCAGGAAGCAGCAGTTAAAACTGGACATGGAACAACAGACTGGTTCCAAATAGGAAGAGGAGTACGTCAAGGCTGTATATTGTCACCCTGCTTATTTAACTTATATGCAGAGTACATCATGAGAAACGCTGGGCTGGAAGAAGCACAAGCTGGAATCAAGATTGCTGGGAGAAATATCAATAACCTCAGATATGCAGATGACACCACCCTTATGGCAGAAAGTGAAGAGAACTAAAAAGCCTCTTGATGAAAGTGAAAGAGGAGAGTGAAAAAGTTGGCTTAAAACTCAACATTCAGAAAACTAAGATCATGGCATCTGGTCCCATCACTTCATGGCAAACAGATGGGGAAACAGTGGAAACAGTGACAGGCTTTATCTTTTTGGGCTCCAAAATTACTGCAGATGGTGATTGCAGCCGGGAAATTAAAAGACACTTACTCCTTGGAAGGAAAGTTATGACCAACCTAGATAGCATATTAAAAAGCAGAGACATTACTTTGTCAACAAAGGTCTGTCTAGTCAAGGCTATGGTTTTTCCAGTGGTCATGTATGGATGTGAGAGTTGGACTGTGAAGAAAGCTGTGAGAAGGGGACGACAGAGGATGAGATGGCTGGATGGCATCACCGACTAGGTGGACATGAGTTTGTGTAAACTCCAGGAGTTGGTGTAGGACAGGGAGGCCTGGCGTGCTGCAATTCACGGGGTGGCAAAGAGTCGGACACGACTGAGCGACTGAACTGAACTGAACTGAGAGACTTAGAGCAGTGGGGAACCCATATTACACCTATGACTGAAAAATCAAGAGTAGGAAATGGTGTTAATGGAACTTGAAGGGAGCACTGCCCAGCAGAGCCTATACAGTAAATCTACATATGAATGAGTTCCACTCCAAGAGCAGGTTCATAAGTCCATTTGTTCATAAGTCAAGCACAGTTAGTCTAGGTACCCAACTAACACTATCAGCTATATAGTACTGTACTGTAATGGGTTTATAATATTTTTCCCACAAATAATGCATAAAAAAACAAGTAAAAATTAAAAAAAAATATTTTTAATCTTACAGTGCAGTACCTTGAGAAGTACCGTTGGCAACCCACTCCTGTATTCTTGTCTGGAAAATCCCATGGACAGAGGGGCCTGGTGGGCTGTAGTCCATAGGATCATAAAAGAGTCAGACAAGACTTAGCAACTAAACAACCACAGTATGACAGCTGGCATAGGGCCTGGCACTGTGTGAACTGACAAGAAGAGTTACTGCCTGGAGAGAAGTTACTGACTGGGAGATGGCAGAGCTGAGAGACCATCAGCAACAGGAGATGGAGGGCAAGCTGCAGTTTCACTCACCTTTGCCATGGCATTGGACATGTAGATGCATGTTTGAGTCTTTGGAATTTCACAACTTGAAGGTTCACATGTAGGGGACTAACTGGGGGTGGGGAGAGCAGCTTCTGCCAAAAATCCAGCATAGAGAAGGGAGCAAGCAGAGAAGAAATGCCCTGATCTTGCTGTCCTCTTGTATGACATCTCCTGCTTGTATATATGCCACTGGACAAGCCAAAGAGGCACAAGTAATACAGTCCTCACAGAAGACGATTTTCCAAGGCCGAAGGCAAGTGGTTATAATTCAAATATCAAAAATGCAAGCGTATGTAGCACTAACCAAGTGGGGAGAAGGCCATGTCCAATTTATATATGCAGGTTCTGTATCATAAATATGAATCACTGGGCAGTTTGTTCAGGACAAAAAGAACCTTTTTGTGATATGCTATTTTTAATTGCAAAAGGATTACCATCATCATCTTCTCCTTCAGAAAGTAACATTAACTCAAAACAATAGATTCTGCAGTTTATTTTTCATGTTTGTTATGATAATACCTTTATCAACTACATCAGTATTACATGAAATTGTATCTGTTAGAATCTTTGTTGTAAGAACTGACTCTACACTCCTACTTTGTGATATATACCGAGCATTGTGACGCCTAAGATACTAACAATAAACCTAATAACTGCTCTGTCACTTCACTGGTATTTAATTAGCATGAAATAGATTGCTAATTGGGATTCATTAAAACATTTATTTTGGCTTTCTCCTTATAGACCTATTTACACAAAACAGGCTTTGTGATCCCAACAACTTCATGTCTAAACACATGTCAAAGCATTTTTCTTACATGATGTGGATGATAATTTCAGTCTGAAGAGCTGATGACATCAACCACAGAGGGCTGACAATGAGAAGAAGAGATGTGTAGGAAACCCTGAAGAACATCAACATTTAAGGGAAATACAGACCAAAATGTAGCATGCAAAAAGGCTGAGAAGGATGAACCAGAGACATAGGAAGAATGTGGTTTCCCATGGAAACCCAGGAAAAAAAGAAGTGGTCCATATTTTAAAAAGGTACATACAGATCAAATAAGGTGAAGACTGAATTGGTCCCCCTCCATATTTAGCCACATGCCATGTTATTGGTGACTACAGAGAATGTACTTTTAGTAAGAGCAGGACAGTGAATGAGAAATGCAGACATTAAAATGCTAAGTATAGACAAAATTTTAGAGCTTGCTTGGCTGTGCAGAGAAGAATAAAGGCTTGTAGCTGAAGAAGGAGGTAGGGGGACAGGAGATGATTTTCAATTTGGTTCAGTTTAGTTGATTTTTAGCTAAAAAAATCAACTATTTGATTGAGACTATTGAGCACAGTTAAACACTACTGGGAAGAAATAAATGAAGTGAGAGAAGTTGAATATACAGAAGAGAAAACAGTTACTCAAAAAATGGAACAAAGCATCTGTTACAAAGTAGATGTTTTGTAGGTATCTGTTAAATAAATGAGTGAATTCCTCTATAAGTAGGGAGGTGTTTAAGCCAGCAAGCAAGTGAAGGAATTATTTGTAGACATGAGGCATGAGATCTCTTCCATCAAAAAGGCAGAAAAGGAGGACAAAGTTGTACATGCATGTCATTTGGTAGGTGTGAGGTCAAGAATTTGAGAAAGTTCTATTAGATGATTTCTATTTTCTCTGTGAAATGAATGATGAAATCATCTGAGAGATAAAATCCGAGGGTGGCAGATTGGAAGGACTGAGAAGAACGAAAAAAGATTTCTGAATCGTATTCTGAAAGGATGCTTCAGAGAGAAGCCCCTTTAAGCAGCTGCCAGCCTCTGCAGTGTGCGTGGTGGCTGGTGAAAGGGGTTGCCCAGTGCATGCTCCCAGTACAGGGCCTCAGGGCCCCACCAGGTCAACTCACCATTACCCGGCATCCTTCCCTGCTCCTCCCTCACTTGAAATTTTTGGCCACGGTATTCAGTATTTTTTCTCTCCTTTGTTCTTGTCACTGTTCCACCAGATTTGGTAGATATTGATAGCACCATGGGGGCTCCTCTGGGGGATCAGACAGTAAAGAATCTGCCTCAAATGCAGGAGACTCAGGTTTGATCCATGAATAAGGAAGATCCCCCTAGAGGAGGGCATGGCAACCCACTCCAGTATTCCTACCTGGAGAAGCGCATGGACAGAGGAGCCTGGTGGGCTACAGTCCATGGGGTGGCAAAGATTCAGACACAACTGAGTGACCCTGAGTGCGCGTGCACACACACACACACAGAGCTAGTTCATGACCTTGGACCATTCTGCCTCCTAACCTGGGCAATGTCTCATGGTTCCACTGGAGGACATTTTTAATAGCTCATTACAATTCTGAGACCTGCTGAGCCAGATATGACCCTATCACCAAGGTACCCGCCAGTCTTCAAAGGATCAAACTGGGCATAAGATCTAAGAAGGGAAAAACGTCAAAGTGAAATTCACTCAGTCATGTCCGACTCTTTGTGAACCCATGGAATTCTCCAGGCCAGAATACTGTAGTGGGTTAGCCTTCCCCTTCTCCAGGGTATCTTTCCAACCCAGGGATCGAACCAGGTCTCCTGCATTGCAGGCAGATTCTTTACCAGCTGAGTCACAAGGGAAGCCCAAGATTACTGGATTAGGTAGCCTATCCCTTCTGCAGCAGATCTTCCCGACCCAGGAATCGAACCAGGGTCTCCTGCACTGCAGGGATATTCTTTACCAACTGAGCTATCAGGGAAACCTGGTAAGAAGGCACGGAAGCCTACTTCCTTGTCTACTGAGTCTCTCCGCCCAGAACCTGAGTCATCTTTGCACTGACACCCTTGCTCTAACCTGCTTATGTCCTAAGGGCTTCAATCCCTCCACTCTCCCAGGTACCTGGCAGTGGAAAGGACTTGTCCCCTTGAGAGGAGATGCTGCTTGAAATCTACATCAATATGACCTTAGCAAACAGCCTCAACCAGGAAACTTTATTAGGATATAACATAGAAAGCCTAACATGCTCCCAAAAGAGAAAACAGTCATAAGATAAGCAGTTCTGTTACAACAGTCAGAGGAACTCCTAAATCTGTATACAGCTAAATATTACAGTCCAACACAAGAGTTGAGCAGACATAAACTACATGTCAATTGTAGTCATGAAGAGGTGGCAAGAATACACAGAAGAACTGCACAAAAAGATGTTCATGACCCAGATAACCAGAGTGGTGTGATCACTCACCTAGAACCAGACATCCTGGAATGTGAAGTCAAGTGGGCCTTAGGAAGCATCATTATGAACAAAGCTAGTGGAGGTGATGGAATTCCAGTTGAGCTATTTCAAATCCTGAAAGATGATGCTGTGAAAGTGCTGCACTCAATATGCCAGCAAATTTGGAAAACTGAGCAATGGCCACAGGACTGGAAAAGGATTGGATTTCATTCCAACCCCAAAGAAAGGAAATGCCAAAGAATGTTCAAACTACTGCACAATTGCACTCATCTCACACTCTAGCAAAGTAATGCTCAAAATTCTCCAAGCCAGGCTTCAGCAATACGTGAACCATGAACTTCCAGATGTTCAAGCTGGTTTTAGGAAAGGCAGAGGAACCAGAGATCAGATTGCCAACGTCTGCTGGATCATCAAAAAAGCAAAAGAGTTCCAGAAAAACATCTACTTCTGTTTTATTGACTATGCCAAAGCCTTTGACTGTGTGGATCACAACAAACTATAATTGAAAATTCTTTAAGAGATGGGAATACCAGACCGTCTGACCTGCTCCTGAGAAATCTGTATGCAGGTCAAGAAGCAACAGTTAGAACTAGACATGGAACAACAGACTGGTTCCAGATTGGGAAAGGAGTACATCAAGACTATATTGTCACCCTGCTTATTTAACTTATATGCAGAATACATCATGCAAAATGCTGGGCTGGATGAAGCACAAGCTGGAATCATTGCCAAGAGAAATATCAATAACCTCAGATACACAGATGACATCACCCTTGTGGCAGAAAGTGAAAAAGAACTAAAGAGCTTCTTGATGAAATTCAAAGAGGAGAGTAAAAAAGTTGGCTTAAAGCTCAACATTCAGAAAACTAAGATCATGGTATCCGGTCCCATCACTTCATGGCAAACAGATGGGCAAACAGTGGAAACAGTGTCAGACTTTATTTTGGGAGGCTCCCAATCACTGCAGATGATGACTGCAGCCATGAAATTAAAAGACACTTACTCCTTGGAAGAAAAGCTATGACCAACCTAGACAGCATATTAAAAAGCAGAGACGTTACTTTGCCAACAAAGGCTTGTCTAGTCAAAGCTATGGTTTTTCCAGTAGTCATGTATGGATGTGAGAGTTGGACTATAAAGAAAGCTGAGCACAGAAGAATCGATGCTTTTGAACTGTGGCATTGGAGAAGACTTTTGACAGTCCCTTGGACTGCAAGGAGATCCAACCAGTCCACCATAAAGGAAATCAGTCTTGAATATTCATTAGAAGGACTGATACTGAAGCTGAAACTCCAATACCTTGGCCACCTGATGCAAGGAACTCACTCATTGGAAAAGACCCTAATGCTAGGAAAGATTGAAGACAGGAGAAGGAAGGGGAAGACAGAGGATGAGATGGTTGGATGGCATCACCGACTTGATGGAGAATAAGTTTGAGTAAGCTCCAGAGTTGGTGATGGACAGGGAAGCCTGACGTGCTGCAGTCCATGGGGTCACAAAGAGTCAGACACAGCTGAGCGACTGAACTGAACTAATTAACAATGTATATATAAAGTATTTTTTAGAAACTAGGTAATTTTAAGTCAGTTCTCAACAAAATTTCAGAGAATGCAATTCAAAGTCTTGGATAATATATATAGCTTCATGAAAAACTTTGCCAAATAACTGATAATCTAGTATTGAGATTATGTAAGAGAAAACACTGACAAACGTGGCTTAGGAAATTTATTTTAAGCAAAAGTGGAGGGAGGAGGTGGAAGAAAGGAAAAATGACGTCTGAAAAGTTAAAAATACTTGGAGAAGGAGTGAGACCACCTCTGGATTATATAGTTACAAAATTTTTCCTTCACTTTGCTCTAATGTCTATGAAACAGTTATTTAGACAACACAGTATTTTTTACGGTTATGGCTGTAACTCTAGAGGAGAACTAGTCACGTTTTGGATCATTAAACTCAGATGTACCTTTGATTAAAATTCCACTCTTCTCTCAGCTATTCATTGCGATACTCCCTGTTTTAAAGTAATTCTCCCTTGTTAAATGGTGCATCGCTTCCTTATTAAAAAAATAAAAAAGGCAACGAGAGGCAGATCGCTGAAAGAAGCTATTATTTTCTTATTACTTTGCAAAAACAATAGAAGAAGAAGTCCTGGAACAGGGAAGCTAGAAAAACTGTCATTGGACTTCCTCTCTTATAAAAGAAGGAAAAACTTATTTTCAAAATAAGCAAAGAAAAAAGCTAGACAAATCTCATGCAGAATTTTCATCAGAAAAAAGAGAAGGCACAGAATAAAATCCTCACAAACCGTGACAAAAACACTTCAAAAAGACATGCTGACCAAATGTGAAACTGTAAAATCTAATATTTCAAAACAAGCTAAAAGAAATTAAGAAAAGTATAGAAGCTGTGAAAGAATAACATAAATTAGCATTAGAGAAACTCAAAAATAGCAAATGCAGAATCCAGAGTTATAAAGCAAGGAAGCTGAGACCTTTGTTGAGTTTCTGTCTGCCCTTTCTTCCATCTGGCCCATCAACTTAGCCCATTATTTTCTAGGCTAATTCTGTGTTTGGCACAGGCCTGTGCGGTGCTGATAGAAATAGCAGATTAACCACATGGTAGCTTTCATTGAGCAAGAAGCCAATGAGAAAGAAAAACAGCAGCAAAGGCAAAGAAAAGGTAAAAGCTGAGAAGAGTTATCTTGAGCAAACAAAGAGGGTAATTACATTCAGCTCTAGTCAATTATTGGCATGGGACAATGTACATGCAGTATTTTGGGGCCTGCTAATTTTTTAAAAGACTCTCAAATTGAAAAATTTTATGGAGTTCAAAAGCGGATTTCTGCTGGACAATTAGTTGTGTGACTCTTAAACTGAGGCTAAAGAAAAACCACCTATTTATTTATTTCGCTATTCATTCATTCAATATTTAGTTTTATTGTTTGATGTTTTAGTAATGATTACATAATTTATAATAAGGCACTTTAAAGGATGATCATTTTATTTTATTATTTTACAAGTTCATTCATGTTTCACATATATTAGAGTATGATTCCTGTCTTCAAATGTATACCATGACTTGGGAGAGTTTTAATGTTTAGATTATTTATTCTGTTCATCTTAACATATCCCTCAGTCTTATGGTCAGTTTCTTTTAAAACGTTTTAAATATTTTAGTCAAATTAGTTTTTCCAAATGATTTGTACATAAAACTACTTTTAGAAATTTGTTAGAGTCAATCAAGCATCTTTTACTGCCTATTATGGAACAAGCTGCTTACCAATTCATGTATCACTAATCAGAATATAAAAAGCACATTATCTGGCGGAACGTATACTTTAATTGTGGTAGTATGTATGATTTAGGTCAGCTGTATGATAAAAATTGCTCTATGGTGTATCCTGGTCTCCCATCTTGAAGTAAGAACAAATATATTTACAGAGTAAAAGTGCTAATGTTTTTTAATTTTTTAGTAAAACATGGTAAATTATCAGGATTTTAAAAAAACCAGCTTACCTATTGTATAGCACAAGGAACTCTACTCAATATTCTGTAATAACCTATATGGGAAAAGAATCTGGAAAAGGATGGAGATATACATATGGAGATATATATATGCATAACTGAATCACTTTGCTGTACATCTGAAACTAACATCGTAAATCAACTATACTCCAATATAAAATAAAAATTAAATTAAATTTAAAGTAAAATTTTAAAAAGAAAATACAATTTTTAAAATATGCTTTTAAAATGTAATACAATTATAAATTATATATAATTAAAATTATAAATTATTTATAATTTTATAAAATTTAAAAATTTAAACATAATGTAATTTTTTAAATAAAATATAAATCTATATGGAAATTTTCACACAAATAAAAAGGACAATGGTATAATGAACCCAAATATACACATCATCCAACTCCAACAATTATTAATAAATGGCTAATCTTTCACTTACACTCCAACCAATATCTAAATGTTTATGGGTAGAAAAAAACTCAGCCTGTTTGTACTCACCCTGTAATTTCAAAATCACTGCCACAGGAAATCTTATCTCCTCAAGGGCATGACCAATGTTATTCTCCTCAGTATCGTTGACTCTTGGTATGTGTGCTACAGAGGAGACACCAAATACATGAATGATGAATAGTTAGATGTCTACACTAAAAGCAAGGGGTTTTTCATACCCATCTATGAGTGGCATTTTTAGCAAGAAATAAAAAATACCCTCTTTTCTCATCCCCCAAACTAAGTTACTGCTTCTACAGTGTGAAGGGGTTTGCACATGTTGGGAGGAGGCAGTCTGCTTCTCCAGGGTTTCCCACATGCCCTGCCATTTCTTTGTAAACTCCTATGGGCCAGAATGTTAATATCTGTCTGAATTCCTCAAACCTGTTGCTTAGTCATCATGGGTCAGAATCTGAAATCAACCTACATCCTGCAGTTATACCGTTAGTAATAACAGTGCTTTAGTAGCACATCTTAAATATTTCTTTGCCCTTCCCCTTGGCACAGAAATGTGAAACATAATGAGATATGTAAGTGCTTTTCTTTAACAAATGTTCCTCATATGCTGAAATAGTAACTAGCTGAAGATTAATAGCTACTTTCTCCTGGGGTACTTGGAATTCAAAAGAGAATAAATCAGGATCAAGTTAATCAAGCTATGCAATCCATAATATTCAGTATTTCTCTGTGCTATGAAATGGCTGGAATATCCCCCTTATCAAATACAGGACTAGTCAAATCAGCACCCTTCATTGGAAAATAACACGTAAAATAGTAAAATTCCATTTAAATGATGGCGAATAAGTTCTTGTTCAAATTTGAAAACCTTAATACTTAAATTCTGAAATCCTTGATAAATATAGTAGAATGAGGTCTTCCCAGGTGACGCTAGTCGTAAAGAACTCTCCTGCCAATTCAGGAAACCTAAGAGATGCGAGTCAATCCCGGGGTGGGAAAGATCCCCTGGGTGAGGGCATGGCAACCTACTCCAGTATTCTTACCTGGAGAGTCCCATGGACAGAGCATCCTGGTGGGTTACAGTCCATAGGGTCGCAAAGAGTCAGACATAACTTAAGCAATTTAGCATGCATAGTAACAGTAGAATGAATAGGCTAAATTTATACTAGCATCATTCATTTTGGGAGAGTTAATACTGATATTAATGAATGATCACAAAAGTAAGTAGATTATTTCTTTAGGCAATATGTAAGAAGTTATTTAGTAAGTTACCTCTACATTTTTTAGATGAGTTGACTTATGCCTGTGCAGAGAAGAGTTAACATAGCACTCCTGACTGCTTATACTTAAAAAGGACAGCTGGCAAGGTTGGCCCTTCATTGGCATCTGGGAACTTGGATTCCAGGAGAATTCCCACCATTGACTGATATGAGCGGTTCACTGTGTCTCAACTGTTTTTACAAACAATATAATTATGCAACCCTCTGCATTCCTTCTGGGAGTTTGAAATCCAGGTACATGCCAGGCAGGGGTGCCCATATGATAAGCTCTCAGTAAAAAAAAAAAAAAAAAAAATCTAGGTATTGAGTCTCTAATGAGCTTTCCTGGTCGGCAACATTTCACACAATTAGACACAACTTGTTGGGTGAGGGATTAAGCACATCCTGTGTGCTGGGAGAGAAATCTTGGAAGCTTACAACACTTTCAAAAATACATATATATTTAAAAAGTAACTGAAGGAGCAGCAAACCATTTCTAGATGTAGCCCCATGTGCCTTTTCATTTTGCTGGTTTGCTGGTATGATTATATGCTGAGTCCTGTGATTACTCCTAATGAATTACTAAACTGAACATAGTCTTGAGTACCCCCCCAAATAATCCCCTAATCTACTTTGGAAAGAACCACTTAATCTGAGAATTAGTAATCTGCGCCCCAATATGAGAAATAGCTTCTAAATGCATTACTAATGAATATTTAAGTATTTCCTATGCATTACTAATGAATATTTAAGTATTTCCTAAGCATTGTAACGGAGAAGGCAATGGCACCCCACTCCAGTACTCTTGCCTGGAAAATCCCATGGATGGAGGAGCCTGGTAGGCTGCAGTCCATGGCGTCGCTAAGAGTCGGACACAACTGAGTGACTTCACTTTCACTTTTCACCTTCATGCATTGGAGAAGGAAATGGCAACCCACTCCAGTGTTCTTTTTTTTTTTTTTTCATTTATTTTTATTAGTTGGAGCCTAATTACTTTACAATATTGTAGTGGTTTTTGTCATACATTGACATGAATCAGCCATGGATTTACATGTATTCCCCATCCCGATCCCCCCTCCCACCTCCCTCTCCACCGGATTCCTCTGGGTCTTCCCAGTGCACCAGGCCCGAGCACTTGTCTCATGCATCCAGCCTGGGCTGGTGATCTGTTTCACCCTAGAACAGCATCAAAACATGTATATTATCTAGGGTGAAACCCTCCAGTGTTCTTGCCTGGAGAATCCCAGGGACAGGGGAGCCTGGTGGGCTGCCGTCTATGGGGTCGCACAGAGTCGGACACGACTGAAGCGACTCAGCAGCAGCAGCAAGCATTGTAAATCAAGACCTAGGTAACAATTGTGATTATAATTTGTTCTGATTTTGGTTACAACGTTGCAAGCCATTAATAAGGATTTTTTTCCTATTGTCAGAACAAGTCACCCGTGATTACTGCTGTCTGCATCAGGCAGGACCCAAGGACAAAATTCAGATCTCTTTTAACTATTTAGGCTTATCTCGAACTCTGTGTTTTACTTTTACCTAACCATGTCTCTCAAGAATGCTTGGGGGGTTTTTTTGTTTTGTTTTTTAACTTTGAAAACTAATAGCTAATTGCAACCTAGTCTAAACCATTGCAGAGGATAGTGTCCTATATACATGTTTCTCTGCACTGAGTCTGCACTGAACCCAGCTACGCGGCTCTCCTGTGTGTGTGTGCTCTGTCAGTTGTGTCCAACTCTTTGTGACCTCATGGGCTGTAACCCACCAGGCTTCTTTGCCCAAGGAATTTCCCAGGCAATACTGGAGTGGGTGACCACTTCCTGCTTCAGGAGATCTTCCCAGCCCAGGAATCGAACCCGTGTCTCCTGCATTGACAAGCGGATTGTTTACCGCTGTGCCACCATTTTCCTACTCATCTTTTATGTGTCCTAACTTCCACAGTGTTTCTCTCGCTCTCTTATTGCAAGTATAATTGCCAGACATTTCAAAACAGTTTAGATAAACCATACAGGAAGGGAGTACTGAATATACAATACATCCAAAGAAAAAATAGTGGGAAAAGAACGGTAAGCACTTAATATCGGTAAGTGAAAATTAGTCAATATACAACTAATTTTGTATGTGTCCATAATATCCATGTGGCTCTTCGCCTCCTTACTTTTGTAGTTCTTATAATCTCTAGTAGCACAACCTCTTGTAAACAACGATGAATTTGAAGCCATGGGTAACTCCACCTAGCTTACTAAAGGATCATCGTGAAGACTAAGATACAGTGAAAATGGGGAATTTCCAATTTAGAGTTTCTTTTCTTTCATTGGCCTTGCTTGACGCGGAAGTTCAACCTTAAATGCTGTTTCCTTCTGGTTACCACAGAAGACGCTGAAGGCCAACAGTTTCTTTTCAGTCACTCCTTCATTTCATGAGTAAACCAAAGAACATCCGTGTGTGCTAAGTCGCTCAGTTGTGTGCCCACCAGGCTCCTCTCTCCATGGGATTTTCCAGGCAAGAATACTGGAGTGGGTTGCCATGCCCTCCTCCAGGGGATCTTCCCAACCCAGGGATTGAACCTGCATCTTTAAAGTCTCTTGCATTTCCAGGCAGGTTCTTTACGAGTGGCACCCCCTGGAAAGCCCCATAAAGAACACAGTAACCATGGTTGACAAACAAGAGAGAAGTACCAGCACTCAACCTGACGAAGTCATCTGAGGAGGCTCATCTCTTCAACAACTCTCCAGGTAGTGAGAGAACCACCATTTGGTTTTAATTTGGCTTTTAACTGGGGAAGGAACTTGATCTTGTAAAGGAGCTCTGTTTCTGAAAGACCAATAGTCTATTTTCCCATCTCCCTTTCAGGAACACTCATGCTCACTGCAGCCACTGCAATCCCCACAGCAGCAGCCAGCTGAAAACCCGCAATTTTCAGTGTGAAATATAAACCTGCCACTTACTACCCATATAAGGACAAATAAAGCAGAAAATTGACAAAAAAAAGTCTTTATCCAAGTGCAGAGTCGCTATATGGTGCAAAGTTGTCTCCATCATATCCTAATACAGACCCGTGTAGGAACCAAAAGCCAATATATCTGCCCAGCCCCGTCCACACCCAACACACACTGGTGGCAGAGACAGGAAAAGATGAGGAACAAACTCCATCTTACTTGCTTGCCTACTTACTTATTTGAAAGATGAATGGGAGACACAGCTCTCCTGATCCACAGCAGTGATGAAATCCTGCCAGGAAGGAATTATGAAGACCTCCTGCCCAAGGTCACATAACTCACTCAGTTTCTTCAGATTTAAAGACAGAAAATAAATTCTCCACTCTACCACCCTGTGTAAGAGGCTGACCCATTAATGTTTGTTATTAGTTATTAACTATCTGACTCCCCCAACAGATTATAAACTTTGTGAAAATTGCCTGTGCACCACTATAGGCCAAGTGACTAGCAAAGTGTCTGACTTTGCTAATATTCAAGAAACGTTTGCTGAATGAGGACTTGCCTGGTGGTACAGTGGAAAGGAATCCGCCTGCCAATGCAGGGAACACGAGTTCAATCCCTGGCCCTGGATGATTCCATGGGCTGAAGAGCAACTAAGCCCGTGTGCCAGCACTACTGAACCTGCACGCTTACAGTCTATGATCCACAACAAGGCACCACAATGAGAAGCCCGTGCACTGTAGCGCGAAAGGAGTCCCTGCTCACCGCTAGAGAAAGCTCGTATGCAGCAGTGAAGACTCAGTACAACCAAAGATAGGTAAATAATAAAAAAATATTTGGTGAATGAATATTACAGACTATTTAGCCATTATATTTTCAGTGTAAATTAATAAATATTTTGAGTTATATACCCATCTTCACTGAATTTGGTCAGCATGAATCATTCCTCCTAAGGCAAGATCATTGAATTGATTTTCTTGAGATGTTGGCCTAATAGACCCACCTACATTATCTAGAAAACGCTGTGTGTCATATGTTTACTTATTGTTTGTTTGCTTGCTGTTACTTCAGAAGCAGACTTGAATACTGGATTAATCATTTAATTGCAGTCTTTCATTTGTGGAACACTTTCATCATTGTTCTCAATCTAGCTCTCTTTTTAAAAATTTTTTAATTTATGTATATACTTAATGACATAATAAAGACCATGAACTTACTTCCCAACCTGAACAACTAGACATGACCAGTTTACATCTACTTTGGTTCCTCTTCTACCCTGCTTCTATCTTCTAGCTTGAAAACTAGAGGGAACCACGGACCCTTTTGGTTCTCATTCCCTTTATTTTTGTTTTTATATGCATATGTTGCTGTTGTTTAGTCACTAAGTCGTGTCCAACTATTTGTCACCCCATGAACTGTAGCCTGCCAGGCTCCTCTGTCCATTGGTTTTCCCAGGCAAGAACACTAGAGTAGGTTGCCATTTCCTTCTCCAGGGGATCTTCCCGACCCAGGGATCAAATTCATGTCTCCTGCATTGGCAGGCAGGTTCATTACCACTGAACCACCAGGGAAGCCCTGACCAGTTTGAGTACTCCTCAAAACTGCCAAGGTCAACAAAAACAAGGGAAATCTGAAACACTGTTACAGACAAGAGAAGCTTAAAGAGAAGTGATGACTAAATGTAACATCCTGTCAGTGAACCCAATGGAAGAGGTAAGTACCCGCTTAGCACCATGTACTGGCTGAGTGTGCTGAGACCCAGCGCTTTCTGAAGGTCTATACAGGATCCTGGAGTAGAAAAATATATTAGGTATAAACCAAGGAAACCTAATGTATCAACACTGGTTCATCAATTGTAACAAATGTACCACAGGAAAGTAGTAAGATATTAGGGCTTCCCTTGGACTGCAAGATCAAACCAGTTAATCCTAAAGGAAATCCGTCCTGAATATTCATTGGAAGGACTGATGCTGAAGCTGAAGCTCCAATACTTTGGCCACCTGATGCAAAGTACTAACTCATTGGAAAAGATCCTGATGCAGGGAAAGACTGAAGGCAGGAGAAGGGGACGACAGAGGATGATACGGTTGGATGGCATCACTGACTCGATGAACATGAGTCTGGGCAAGCTCCAGGAGTTGGTGATGGACAGGAAAGCCTGGCGTGCTGCAGTCTGTGGAGTTGCAGAGTCTAATGAGCTACTGAACTGAATTGAATGTAAGATATTAAGGGAAATGGTGTGGAGTATATGGGAACTCTCTGCACTGTCTTTGCAGTTTTTCTAAAATTTAAAACTTTAAAAAAAAATTTGTTAAAAAATTTTAAATATAGAATAGATTTTAAAGATTATTTGAAAATATAATTCTGCTTAAGCACTTTTAAAAACAAAGCACAAGCATGTTGGAAGTTTCAACTATCTTGTCTTCTGCTCACATAAATCTGGTGTGTATGTTAACCTGTCTCAGTAGAAATGAAAGACGAAATGAAAATATTGGGGTTTTACTTACTGAGCTCGGGGATAATCTGTTTCTCTTTGGAAACTAAATGATCACTTATACATTTTCTAACTAGAGAATGAGGGATTTTCCAAAAGTTTACATTTAAGTCAAATGTTTGAAACTTGAAACACATTTTCCCACAGAAATGTTGTTACAAACAGTGGTTAATTCCCAGGCTAACCACTGAAGCTCCTTAAACTCATAATAAGCAAAAATAGATGTTTTCAATGAAAAGTGTAAAAACTGTACTATGGGGGGGGGGGGAAACAAACTTGCCTTTGAAATTCAAAAGATAAATTTAAACATGCAATTTAAATTTATTCTCATTAAATTCATCACCCAGTGTTTGGATTAGAGGCTTACTTTGGGCCTCTTTGCACATAACCTTACAACACCAAGAATGAGGGTGGGAGAGAAGAGTGGAGGGTGTTAAACTCGAGTGGGTGGGCAATGGAAAGATTCTAAGCACAGCCTAGGAAATCAAGTGTATGGTTTTAACTCAGATTGGGCGGGCAGGTTTCTACTCTAATTGGGGGTGGGGGGGAGGGTGGACGGGTACAGTGAAGTTGTTTGAATATTCATTAGAAGGACTGATGCTGAAGCCTCAACCCTTTAGCCACCTATTGCAAAAAGCCAACTCATTGGAAAAGACCCTGATGCTGAGAAAGACTGAGGGCAGAAGGGGGTAACAGGATGAGATGGTTGGATGGCATCATGACTCAATGGATACAAGTTTGAACAAACTCCAGTAGATAGTAAAGGACAGAGAAGCCTGGTGCACTGCAGTTGCAAGGGGTCGCAAGGTTGGCGACAACTGAGCAGCCAACAACAAAATGAAGTTGGTACCCGAAAGGACAGAAGCAGGGACAGAAGAGGCTTTGGCTTCTCGTAATCCTACAATCTTTAGTGTGCTACTTTGCAAAGGGTAGATAACGGAGTACATCTGTGGGCAGCTGCTAAGCACGAATGACCAGTCGGCTAACCCTTCATGCTGGTGGGGTCTGAGTATAAGGGTGGGCAGCCGCAGGCAGCAGACCTGGGCTCCTCACACTAGTGTGCTACCAAGCAGAGGACCAAGAAAGTGGATTCACGTAAAAGACCTGCAGGTATGCTAACAAGGTGTAAAGTGGACATAAAATTCCCAGCAGGGAGGGAAAGAGGAAACAAAGGTAAGAGGTAGAAATGAAGTTTCTGGCAGTGGTGCCAGCCAAAATGTCAGACCCCAGCTGGGGTCACCATTTCTATAGCACAGTGAGGCCTGTTTGGTATTTCAGGTTTGTCTATCCTGGTTTGGGGATGCACTACACATTTGTTAAAGATACAACATTATACCATAACAAGAATTGTAAGGACTTTTCAGAAGCATACATAAAAATCAACATTTTTATCGAGTATTTAACAATTTTTTTCAGTATTTTTTGGCCACACCATGTAGCATGCTGATCTTAGGTCCCTCAACCAGGGATGGAACTTAAGCCCTGTGCATTGGGAGCATGGAGTCTTAACCACTGGACTGCCAGGAAAGTCCCTCAAGTATTTTTTATAAAATGGTGTTTTTTAATAATGCAATATGAACTTAAAAATAATTTTTTAATTGCTCTTCCTCTCCCTCTTCATATACCCTCTCCATCAATGCTTACAATCCAATAAACATCTTTCCTTGATTTCCCTAATTCTACATTAAGAATTCAAATATATATTGAGTACATTTTTACATGGTTTTATGAAATAACTGTAGGTGTTACCAGCAGGTGTATTAATACATATTGATAATGGCAGGTGAATGATATGATGTAGCAGAGATACAATGAATTTATTCAACCATTTATTCTTTATTATAGACAGTCGCTGCTTCCTTTATTTTGCTTTGTACTGCTTGAGGAAATGTTACAAAAAATCTTCATACAAATACCTTGTGTTATTCAAGTTATGTTCACTTGCTGTTGTAACGAACACCCTAAAAATCTCACTAGCTTACCACAACAAGAGTTTGTTTCTAGCTGACATCACTGCCTGGTGCAAGTCAGCCTGTTACCATGAGGAGTGTGCCTCCAGTCGTGATTCAGGGGATCCATCTTAATGGGTTCACTATCTCAGATTTCTTCGTTTCCAGCAGTCAACATGACAGAAAGCTTGGAAGACAAGGAAAGGTTCATGACAAAGACTGGATGTCACTTGGGACACGTCTGCCCCAGATTCCACTGGCTACAACCCAATCAGAGGCCCCAACCTAACTGCAAGGGAGGCTGGAAAATGCAGCCTTCCTGTGTACCCAAACTGGAACCGGGTGAACATTTAGCCAAATTTGCAAATGTTTTTATATAGATTAGTGGCTTTATTCCAAAGGTTGTACTTCTCAACTGCAATTTCTAAGTTGCAAAATTTCAACATAATGTGTGTGTCTATATCACTTTGCGAAAAAGACCATAACTCCTGTCAGCGGAGTACAAATACTCAGCACCATTTTTGCTTTTCTAAATCTCCCTTCCAAAGGCGCTGAAAGACTAGAAACTCAATTGAACGGGATCCTGGTTTAACTTCCACCAATCAGAGGTACTCTCACTGAAACTAGAAGAGTGAAGAAAGCAGGCAGCCTTTATTTCATTCGAACATGCTGACAGATGGCAGAAATGGCCTGTATAGTGGCTTCCAGGTGACATCCTGCATTGTGCAGATTACTGGCAGGGGCTTTCCCTGAAGTTCCTGCACTACTGGATTTACTAAAAGCCAGCAACAATTTCTCCTCATTCCCTCAGTCTTTCTGACAGTTAAGTGAACATCTCGTTTCTTGTATAAAAATCTCTTCTTACTTCCAAATATTTAAAGCAATTTGTTTATAGACTAGGAGCTAACTTACACATCAACACAGCAGGTCTTTTATTTTTGCTTAGGACCCATTTTTTTCTCACATATGATTTTTTAATTCTTAAATTCCAAATATATTTGTTTCATATTACAGTTGTGGAATTGCTGTCTTCCCAAGCATTAGTTAACATAAATATTCTATAATACTTCTAATTTTTGTATTTTATAGTTAAATCGTTAACTCATCTGAAATTTACTTTTGTATGTGCTGTAACTGCTAGTATCATTTACTAAATTGTTTTCTCATCCAACTGAAATACCATCTTTGTCTCAAATATCTTGATCTATTTCTAGGCCACACAGTCTATTCCAGCGATCTGTTTAACTGAGCAATGCCATATATAGTGTTGACTGCTGTGGTTTTATAAAATATTTTAACTGGTTTACAAATCTAAATTCAAAAGACCACCTAAGACAATAATCTGTGTTACCAGGTTAACTCAGTTGTATATAAATTCTTAATATGTCTGCATATACTTGAACTTTCTACAATATTAATAATGGAAATGTCTGAATGCTTGGCTAATACAAGGGAGCAATGGCCAATCCTAACTTGATTCCAAATTTTTGAGAAGCAGCAGCCTCACTCTTCTCACTAACTGCTTTCATAGCAAGTGAATGTTATAAAGCTGAATTTGTAAAGTAACATTATCCTAATCAAATACTCCTTTTCCCATTTATATATACTTAATATATAAGACTGTATATAAAGGCATCTATGTAAGAGCTTGTTTATAAAATGGGTAACACTACCAGCAATTTTTAAAACTGTTGGTTTAATACATAAACTTGTGTTACTTTTACTATTATTCAACTGTTTGATTTATTTTTTTATTAAGATATAATTCACATACCACAGAATTTACCCTTTAAACTATCCAAATCAGTGGTTCTTGGTACATTCACAAAGCTGTGCATCGATCACCACTTTGTAATTCCTGTTTGTCTGATTTTTTTTATTATTATTTAAAAAAGTAGAAAACCAAAAGTATAATTTTCATTCAATAAATATCATTCGATCCTTAAGCAGCTTTGTAGCAGAAAGTGAAGTCCATGATTTTAGATTATTTTCGGTTTAGAATCAGTTTTCACACAGTTTCAATAATTGCAGCAATTTCCTTGAATTGTCTGTAGAAATTCTGAGGAGAAAGGGGGAAACAACATTAATTTTGCTTTTAGAGGATTCTTTAGTTTTTTTAATTATGTCTGTCCAGCGGAGGGTCTATAACTTATTAAGTCTGCATTTTAATGTTAAATCCTCAACTATTATTATTCGAAGGTTACCATAAGAAGCAAAAGGTGTCATCTGGTGCAAGCAAAAATACTACTGTAGGATTGAATAATTAGCTCATAAATAAACTTTCTGAAAGCATCCAACAAAGTTCTTTCAGACCACACCAGAAAGATTTATTAAATGTCCAGCGCTGTCATAGACAATAAAGACTTTTAAAAAATGACACATTGGGTCCCAGGTTTTGAACCAGTTTTAATTTAGTGAAAGACTGCATTTCAGGGTGATTGATAGAGGCTGCCCTGTCAATTACAACAAGAGAGACCCTACGCTGATAGCAGCTTATAAGCGTGTGTGCTCAGTCGTGTCTGACTCTTTGCAATCACATGGACTGGGGCCCGCCAGGCTCCTCTGTCCATAGGATTTTCCAAGCAAGGATACTGGAGTGGATTGCTGTTTCCTTCTCCAGGGGATCTTTCTGACTCAGGGATGGAACCAGCATCTCTTGCGTCTCCTGCATTAGCACGAGGATTCTTTACCACTAGCGCCACCTGGATTTATATCCTATTTTCCCTCTTCTTTGGACTTAATTATCTATTTTGCTTCTTAAAAGAGTATCTGTATTTTAATTCATGTGTAAATTTATTATGAAGGAGGAAGTAAATATTTGTTCAAAAACATATACTGATGATCGTAATTTCAGCTACTAGAAAGATATTAATGAAAAGCTCAGAGAATGTTCCTTCATCCTTAGTTTTGTAATGGGACTAACAGGCTCTGACTGCCTGGTTAGCTACCTTCATCCTTAGTTTTGTAATGGGACTAACAGGCTCTGACTGCCTGGTTAGCTATCAGCCATGTAAGAACTAACTTTAAAAGAGCTGTCCCATTTGTGATCTTTCTCCTGAGAAAATTTTGAGAGGTGGAATCTGGGAGCAAAAATGCAGCAAAGAAAAATAAGAATTAGGCCAGTATTATAAATTACAAAAGGACTGAAACCTGTATTCCTTTTTGAAGTGGATTTGGCCTTTATATTCAGCTGAAGGCTACTCATATATCACAACACACTGCATTTATTTCTTTTCAACCTAGTCTTAATTGCTTCCAAGACACCACTTCACATGAATAGTGTTGAAACATGACACTTTTTTGATCTAATGGACATATCAGTTCTAAGAGAAAGAAATTAAAAAGGAAGAAAATCCTTAAAATCACTACCTCAAAAAGATAGCTGCACTCTCAGATTCAATGCAGCATTACTCACAATAGCCAAGGTATGGAAACAACCCAAGTGTCTCCTGACAGATGAATGGATAAAGAAAATGTGGTGTGTGTGTGTATATATATATACACACACACAGTACTATTCATTCTTTGAAAAGAAGGCAGTTGCGCTATTTTTTGACAATATGGGTGAACCTGGAGGACAATTTGCTAAGTAAAATAAGCCAGACACAGAAAGACAAATACTGCATGATCTTACTTATATGTGGAATCTAAAAAAAGTGGGATTCATGGTAACAGAGAGTAGATAGCAGTTACCAAGGCTGGGAAGGTAGAGGACATGAGGAAATGCTGGTCAAGAGGCAGAACTTTTCAGTTACAAGGTAAGTAAGCTCTGGAGACCCAAGGCATAGGTACTGGCCACAGTTAATAATATAATAATGTATTACATACTTGAAATCTGCTGGAGAAGAGATTTCAAGTTTTTACCACACACACACAAAATGTTAACTATGTGAGATGATGGATATGTTAATTAGTCTTGACAGTGGGGATCTTTTCATAATATAAACATACACCCAAACATCACATAGTATACCTTATGTGTATATAATTTCTGTCAATTTTACCTCAATGAAGCTGGGGGAAAATACAGTTTGTAAAAGAAATCAAAAGCATCCCAGAGGGCTTTCCCTTGTGGCTCAGTGATAAAGAATCTGCCTGCCAATGCAGGAGACATGGGTTTGATACCTGGTCCAGGGAGATCCCACATGCCTTGGAGCAACTAAGGCCGAGTGTCACAACCACTGAAGCCCATGTGCCTGTCCTCCATAATAAGAGAAGCCCGTGTACTGCATCTAGCCCCCGCTTGCTGCAAATAGAGAAATGCCCGAGCAACAACAAAAATAAATAAATTACAAAAAAGCATCCTTGAATGGTATATGAGGAGCTTTTCTTAAAAAAGAAGTCTGGGGTTCCAGTTCAACATGGTGGAGTAGAAGGATGTGCACTCATCTCTTCTTGCAAGAGCACCAAAATTGCAACCAGCTGTTCAACAATATCAGCCTTCAACAGGAGGATGCTGGAACGCACCAAAAAACAATACCCCACATCCAAAGACAAAGAAGCCACGGCAGAGGGAGGGGCACAATCACAATAAAATCAAATCCCATACCCACCAACTAGGCAACCCAGAAACTGGAGAACAATAATACCAAAGAGGTTCTCCCACTTGTGGAGGTTCTGAGCCCCACATCAGGGTTTCCAGCCTGGGGACTGACAAAGGGACTAGGAATTCCCAGGGAATCTGACCTTGAAGGCCAGCGGGATTTAATTTTAGGACTTCCATAAGAATGGAGGAAACAGAGACTCCAGTCTTGGAGGGCACAAACAAAATCTTCCACACACCAAGACCCAGAGGAAAGGAGCAGCAAACCCACAGGAAACTGAACCAAAACTACCCGCGAGTCTCAGAGGGTCTTCTGTGGACGCACGGGTTGGCAACTGCTCGCCACAGGGATGGAGGCACTGGTAGCAGCAGCCCTGGAAGGTCCCCCTTGGCATAAGCCCTCTTGGAGGCGGCCATTAACCCAACCATAGAGCCCACAGACCCCAGGGCTGGCTCACCTCCGGCCAAATGACTAAGAGGGAGGGAGTGCAACTCCACCCATCAGCAGAAAACTGGATTAAAGATTTACTGAGCAAGGCCCTGACCACCAGAGCAAGACCTAGTTTTTCCCACCTTCTCCCTCCCATCAGGAAGCTTACAGATGCCTCTTAGCCTCATCCACCAGAGGGCAGACAGACGAAGCAAGAAGCATCACAGTCCCACGGTGACTGGGACAAAAACCACATTACAGAAAGTTAATCAGGATGAAAAAGCACAGAGTTATAACCCAGATGAAGGGACATGATAAAATCCCCCAAAACAATTAAATGAAGTAGAGATAGGCAACTTTCTAGAAAAAGAATTCAGAATAACCATATTGAAGATGATCCAGGATCTCAGAAACAGAACAGAGAAAATCCAAGAAGTGTTTACCAAAGATCTAGAAGAACTAAAGAACAAACAAACAGAGATGAACAATACACTAGAAGGAATCAATAGCAGAATAATGGAGGCAGAAGAACGGATAAATGACCTGAGGGACAAAATGGTGGAAATCACTACCACAGAACAGAATATAGAAAAAGAACGAAAAAAAGAAAAAAATGAAGACAGCCTAAGAGACCTCTGGGACAACATTAAAGCACCAACATTCACCTTACAGTGGTCTCAGAAGGAGGAGAGGGAAAGGACTTGGGAAAATATTTGAAGAAATAATAGCTGAAAACTTCTCTAAGATGGAAAAGGAAATAATCAACCGAGTCCAGGAAAAGCAGAGAGTCCCAGGCAGGATGAACCCAAGGAGGAACACCCCAAGACACACAGTTATTAAACTGACAAAGATAAAATATTAAAAGCAACAAGGGAAAAATGACACGCAACATACAGGGGAACTCCCATCAGGTTGTCAGCTGATTTCTCAAGAGAAACTCTACAAACCGGAAGAGAAGGGCACAAAGTGTTTAAAGTGATGAAAGGGAAGAACCTACAGCCAAGAATACTCTACCCAGCAAGACTCTCCTTCAGATACGATGGAGAAGTTAAAAGCTTTCCAGACAAGCAAGGGTTAAGAGATTCAGCACCACCAAACCATCTTTACATGCTAAGGGAACTTCTCCAGACAGGAAACACAGAGAAGGAAAAAACCTACAGAAAATACACCTAAAAAAAATGGAAATAGGATCATACATATCGATAATTACCTTAAATGTAAATGGATTGAATGCACCAACCAAAAGACACAGACTGGCCAGGCAGATGAAAACATATGCATGTACGCATTTCGACTTACCACATCACTCTGCTTGACCCCCCAATTTGTACGTAATTATTTTATACTGTTAGGTTAATCATGTTCCCATTATGGCTTGCAACTGTAATTATTGTTTATTTTTTGTCTGGCTATTGATTGTGAAAACTGATAAACATCTTTTACTACTGTGATT
The DNA here is from genome assembly GCF_019320065.1 of Cervus canadensis. Lineage (NCBI taxonomy): Eukaryota > Metazoa > Chordata > Mammalia > Artiodactyla > Cervidae > Cervus > Cervus canadensis. The sequence goes on along the minus strand of NC_057394.1, from coordinate 36,540,140 downwards.
ATGTAACTATTACTCACTTAATACCATTGTATCATGATTGGTCAACAGAAAAATAATAGAATTCTGTACCAAAACTGCTATTTAATAGAAAAACTTGTAATCACTTTTTAAAATCCAGATGCATATGAGAATTATCTTGGAATTTGGTAAAAAATACAAATGCCCTGGTACTACTTTTTTTCTTCAAAACCCCAGATATGTTTCTAATGAGCAGCCATGTTTAAAAACAACTGGATTATATGATGATCTTTTATTTTTATCTAGTTTGTTCCATTTTTTTCTATTCCATATTCAGTGCTCCCATTTCACTTAGTTTCTGTTTTCCAATGTCTCCAACTTTTCTCTTTTCTTTTTTTTTTGAAGTTCCTTCTCAAGTCTAAGTGTGGTAGAAAAGCTTTTATATACATATATATTGTGTGTGTATATATATATAGTATGTGTAATATATATATATTTTAGAAAACATACATTTTGTCTAACTAAAAAAAATATGATATTTTGATTCCACTTGATTTTGTATGAATAGAATGCTAGATTTCTAATTTAAAAGAAACAGCAGATATACAACAAGCAACAAAGGTATACCATATAGCACAGGGAACAATAGTCAATGTCTTGTAATAACCTATAATGGAAGATAATCTCAAAAACAGTATCTGTGTGTGTATGACTGAATCACCTGCTGTGCACCTGAAACACTGTAAGCCAACCAGGCTTCAATAAAATATATATTAAGGAGAAAAACCAGAAGTCTGGGACCAATGTATTTTCAGTTTTATAAAGAATTCTCATTACATTTCCATTTCATTCATCATGGTGGCCTTTCTTAGATTATTTGACTTTTTTAGAGTAGGAAGAGCTGTAAGTAAGAATTCCTACCTATTCACTCACCACAGGTATCAAAATGAACAACCAAAAACAAAACTTTAAGGTCAGTTAAATTAGCCAAAGACAAAGCATTTCCCTGTATGTACATTGAAAAGAAAATTTGATTTCTCATCTACCTTCTTTCTCCCTTTCTTGCTTACAGAAAAGAGGTGGAATAATAATATATATAACGGGCTTCCCAGGTGGTGCAGTGATAAAGAATCTGCCTGCCAATGCAAGAGACTCAACAGTTACAGGTTTGATCCCTTGGTCAGGAAGATCCCCTGGGGGATGAAATGGCAATCCACTCCAGTATTCTTGCCTGGATAATTCCATGGACAGAGGAGCCTGGTGGGCTTTACTCCACGGGCCCACAGAGAATTGGACACATCCAAGCAACTGAGTATGCGCGTGCACACACGCACTAAAAATAATAATAATATATATAACATGATTCTAAATATAAACTACTAAGTTTATATTAGCAGATATATTATATTATCAAAACCCTAGCAGATAAAACTAGCTATCGAGTACTAGTACTAGTGGTCTGATCTGCATTTAGTAAACATTATTAGTCAGAAAATTCAAGGTCAACACTGTTCAAAGGTGAGATTCATTTAGCTTCATCATTCTTGAATATTAAGCCTAAGAAGAATAAAACAGTTAAATACAAAGTAAATACCCTGCTAGAAAAGATGCAAATTTCTTAAATACACTCACAGATGAGTACTACGGGAGTGGAGTGTCAAAGTATACAAATTCAACATATTATATTGAAAATAATATATTAATAATTCCCAAATAAAACAAATTGAGATCTTTTGTATGTGTATACACATACAATAATAATGTAAATAAATGTAAAGCACTCAAAATTGCAAATAAAAATCTTAAATTTTCTCTTAAAAATGATTTTATGTATCTTTTTAAGCAGTAGTTATAGAATAACAGCTAAAACTGAATGAGTTATATCACAAACCTGAAACTGTGGGATTGTCATTTCAAAGGACTTGTTCTTCACTTGGCCTGAATGGTCTGCCACTTTGAGCATCACTGCAACGTAAGGGTATCTAAGAGATCTGCACCTGTCGGAGCTCACGGCCACACCCAGCTTCCACTGAAGATCTATGAGCTGTAGTGAAAGAATTCACAATAATACACAGTTATAACACTGCCCTGAATGCAGGTGTTTACTCAAATTTACTGCTCTCGAATTCAAGGTTTAACTTCAAGGCCAGTCATAATAAAACAAAATGTCTTCAAGTTAATATTGTTAGGGGGATAATAATCAAATGAACATGGAGAGAGGCAAAGGGACACAAACAGGGTTGGAAAACAACAACACTGTCATGATTACAGAAGGGAAAACACAAAAACAAAATTTTCCACCAGATGCGTAATGGAGGTAGATGTGTCAATATCGTTTTCCTTTGTTTTTTTCAGTTTGCTTCTGTCCTTAAGGGGACTTTTGAATCATCTCTTATCTCATTTTCCTGTTCCACATATGTCCTTCCTGCATTTCACAACCCGAAAGTCCTAAAATGGAACATGAGTTATATACCATCTTCATATTTGACTGAGGCACACGAGAACCATTCCAGTTTCCTTCCTCATCTCAGTCCTTGACCTGAAACCTTACACTATCGTAAATACTGGGGAAGGTGGTTTTAGATTTCATCACTGCTGACGGATACCTGTCAGGTGATGTGCTAGGCAGTTTACATGCATTAAATGCCACACTGAATCATCATAACATTACAGACTATTATTTCCATTTTGCAGATAATAAAACTGAATTTCAGAGAGCTGACATAATATGCACACGGTCACACATTTCTGGGCTCATAGCTGAAACCAAAGTCTTTTGACTCCAAAGATTACATGCTTATTGACTACTGGTTGTCTCAATACTTTCCAGCTAATTCTTTTCTGATTGCTCAGTGTTTCCATGACATAAAACAGGACTGGATAAATGCAGCCCTTAATACAGAGCTCAAACCTTAAGACAGTATACGGAAGAAAATTTTGTATCTTGTACCCAAAGCTTAGGCAGATAGGTAGGACACAGTAGGCATTTACCAAAAATACCTATTGACCAATACCTTTTGCGACCAAATGAATGCTTACTGGGCAAACAGCTTTACTTTTTATAAAAGGTGGGTTTAGCATAAGGACCAAACTTTCCTCCCATCTTTAGACTGGCTTTAGACAAAATCAGCTGCAGTATGAAGGCCAGGCTGGTCTTGATAAAAGGTTAACATCTTTTGATAAGTAAAAAGACTGTACAGGTCCTTTTTAAATAAAAGTTTCCCACACAAAAATAGAGAAAGGATAATGGGTAGACAAGAAAAGAACTACAAGCTGATAAATATATGGAAAGGAAACAGGAAAAAGCACATTTAAACCACAAAGAGATATCACTACACACCCACCAAAATAGCACAATTCTAAGTCTGACGATTCTAAAACTGGCATGGAAGGATGTCACAGTGCACTGATGGTAGTCTAAACTGGGCCAGTCTTTCAGAAAATTAGCTTCACTTAAACTGAAGTTATACATGTCCAGAGATCCAGTGAGTCAATTACTAGGGATAAAACCTAGAAAAACAAGATACTTATATAATGAAGTTCTCAGAAGTTATATTCAAAATAGCCCTAAACTACAGATAACTCAGATGTTCACCAGAAATAAATAAAATGCTGCACAGAGGTGAAAATGAATGAACTTCAGCTACCCTTGACACAAAAAATCTTGAAAGAGACAAGTCAAAAATTTAATTATTCCATTCACTTTAAAACTTGAAAAAAAGGAAATATGATTTTTTACAGATGCGTACACAGATGGCAAAACTACGGAAAAAAGCAAGACTATGATGATCACAAAAGGATAATCATTACCTCCAGGGAGGAAAGTGGAGGATATTTGATTGGCGAGGCGCATATGGTGAGCTTCTAGGGTACTGTGCGGCAGTGGTTTAGTCACTAAGCTATGACCGACTCCTGCGATCCCATGGACAGTAGCCTGCCAGGCTCCTTTGTCCATTGGATTCCCTAGGCAAGAATCCTGGAGTGGACTGCCATTCCCTTCTCCAAGGGTTCTTCCTGACCCAGGGATCGAACCCGCATCTCCTGCACTGCAAGGGGATTCTTTACCTCTGAGCCACCAGGGAAAGGTAATGGTACTGTTGTATTTCTTGCATTTTGATTGTAATTACACAGATGTTCACCTTTAAATTACTCATTTTTTTGGTAACTATTTGAGGAGATGGAGGTTAATTAAATATACTGTGGTAATCGTCCTGCAGTATATGTATGTCAAGTCATTATGCAGAGCTGTATTTCAATTATATCTCAATACAACTAGAAAAAGTATTCATTAAACAATTCATATGTTATGTATGTTCTGGTATATATGTTACCTTCCACATGTAGCAGAAGAAGGGGAGGATATGTCAGTGAGCTCCACATTTCTGGTTGAAAGGAAAATTTTATTGAAAGGAAAGCATTAGTGGGGATAAAGTTCAGGTTTGAAGAATAACAGAACTGAAAATGAAAGGGAAAAAATGTTTTATATATTCCTTAAATATACATTGAGCAAAGATCTAATGCTTGGTAAATATTAAGCTGAACCAACTAGAGATGAAGACAGTTGGTATCTGGCTAAGGGGCAGAGCATTTATCTGTCTTCAAGTGAAAGGTTCTTATAACAAAGTATGGAAAATAAAGCTGACAAAAGTTCAAGAATCAAGAAGCTGTAACTTTTTGCAAAATTGTACAAGTTTTCAAAAGTTTTCAAAATACTCTCATTTAGAGTTGACTCTTTAAAAATGTGGGTTTGAATGCAGGGATCCACTTACACACAGATGCTTTTTAATAGTAAATAGCAGAGTACTACATGGTCTGCAGCTGGTTGAATCCACGTATAGGCAGAGGAACCCAGGATGTGGAGGACCAACTATAAATTACATATTGACTAATCCCTATACTGTTCAACAGTCAACTGTATTTTATCTTATTATGAAAAACATTATCATGTCAGTCATTTAAACTTTTTCAATTGGCAACGGGTACTCACTAAAAGTTTGAGTACAGAGAAGAGTATGAAAGTACTGATTTAAAAATATTCTGGTGGCAGCAGAACACAGTAATCCAGGTTCAAGGTTTTCTGCACTGGAACTACAGTGGTGACAAGCAGGATTAAGCTTATCAATAAAACAGGTCTTGATGATTGCCTGCAGGGTTAAGGGAGGTATCAAACACAACTATAAAAGTTTGAGCCTGAATGACTAGGAGAATATATCATATAGGAACCAGGACTTTTTATATTTTAAGTCTAAAAGTATTATCAAAAAGTGATAATTAATCTCTATGAGAAAAGAATCTAAAGAACAATGAATATATGTATATATAACTTAATCACTTTGCTATACATCCAAAACACAATATTGTAAATCAACCATACTCCAATAAAATTAACAACAAAAAAAGGGGTAAGGAATATCTAAACAGGAATGTTCGCTAAGTGGCTAGAAATTCCAGAACAGACTTCAAGGGAGTTCATGATTAGAGATATCATTTTATATCAGTTAGATGGTGACATTCAGAAACCTAACCAATCATTTTTTAAATGTATTTGGTCATACAACTCATTGATGCAAGAAGTTATATTTTTACTGTCCACAACAAAATGATAGAGTAAAATATTGAAAAGTCTGAAATAAAACTCTGGATTATCCAGAACATTTCAAGCAGAACAGCAATTAAAGAACACAATGTTGGAATTCACTGACCATTACAATGGTGGAACTGGCAGATAGGAAAATAGGGAGAGCTGTCATTTACTGTGGGGGAAAGAACTTTTTACATGGGGAAAACAGCTGGGATTAAGTTTATGGGATGACAATTTCCCAAATTCTAAGCTGAATATTTACATGCAAATTAAAAACAAGACTTGTAATAAGAGTGGTTAAGCCTTAAATAGGAATTAGCTGCAGAGATTTTCAAAAGAATAAAAAAAACAAAAAACAGGGCTATGGAGAATATTAAAAATAAAGCAATATAGTTCAAATTTCTTATAGAATGAAGGAAACGATCTTAAAAGAAAAAATACAGAAAAACCCAGTAGTAAAAAATTTAAAAAAAAAAGAGAGAATATCCATAAGTAACATGATTACAAAGAAAAAAAAAACAATCAAGATGCAAGTATAGATAAAAAGGTAAACAAAGAAATTAGCTGTAGTCTGTCACACTAAAATTAGTTGACAAGCTGGCTTATATCTCAACATTCAAAAAACGAAGATCATGGTATCTGGTCCCATGACTTCATGGTAAACAGGTGAGGAAAAAATGAAAACAGTGGCAGATTTTCTTTTCTTGGGCTCCAAAATCACTGCGGATGGTGACCTCAGCCATGAAATTCAAAGACACTTGAGAAAAAAAAAGAAAAAACAAAAAATAAAAAAAATAAAAATGAAAACAAACAAACAAACAAACAAAGACACTTGCTCCTTGGAAGAAAAGCTATAACAAACTTAGCATATTCAAATATTCAAAAGGAGAGACATCATTTTGCCTACAAAGGACCATGTAGTCAAAGCTATGGTTTTTCCAGTAGTCATGTATGGATGTGAGAGCTGGACAATAAAGAAGGCTGAGCATCGAAGAATTGATGCTTTTGAATTGAGATGCTGGAGAAAATGCTTGAGAGTCCCTTGGACAGCAAGGAAATCAAGCCAGTCAATCCTAAAGGAAATCAACCCTGAATATTCATTGGAAGGACTGATGCTGAATCTGAAGCTCCAGTGCTTTGGCCACCTTGCACAAAGAGCCAACTCACTGGAAAAGACCCTGATGCTGGGAAAAGACTGAGGGCAAGAGGAGAAGGGGTTGACAGAGGATGAGATGGTTGGATGCCATCACCAACTCAATGGGCATGAGTTTGAGCAAACTCCAGGAGATAATGAAGAACAGGGAGGCCCAGCATGCTGCAATACATGGGGTCACAAAGAGTTGGACACAACTTAGCAACTGAACAAGAAATTATGGCTGAAGTTATCAGTAACATAAAAACATCACAAAACTGTGTACAAAGAAAAAAATTTTAAGACCATTTAAGTTTAAATTTAACTTTTATTTTTCAAAACACAACCTAGGAGAACAATTAAAAAATAATCATGCAAAACTCTGTCATCTGAAAAACTATCGTCATATTCCTGTATCCTCATTCCCAGTTTTTGTATGCAAGCTTTATAGCCAGAATCACAAAATACACACTTATATGTTCTCTCCTTTTTTAAATGAAAGTTTTCAAATGGAAAGTATTCTGTACACATTAATTGTTCTCTAAAGTACTATAAGGAAAAGATTGGTTAAGCAACTCATCCAAGGATACAAAACTAATAGAGCTGGTATTCAAATCCAAATTTGTCTGATTCCATATCCCAGCCCTTTTCATTCTATCAATACTTAGCTGCAACAAGACAATGATTCAGAATTACATGAAGTTCTAATAGGTAAAGAAAAGCAGACAGGTCTGGGATGGGGCAAGAATGTTTAGCATCTTCTAAATGCTAGACCTGAACTGTCCAATACAGTAGCCACTAGCCACCTGTGAATATTATTAGCTCTAGTCTAAGTAGACAATGTTTGCTAAGCCTTTCTCATCTTCCTCAGCAGCACCTTCATCCATGCTTTGATTTTCTTCATAGGACTTACTGATTTTGTTTAGTTGCTAAATCGTGTCCAACTCTTTGTGACCCCATGGACTGTTAGCCCACCAGGCTCCTCTGTCCGTGGAATTTCTCAGGCAAGAATATTGGAGTGGGTTGCCATTTCCTTTTCCTGGGGATCTTCCTGACCCAGGCACTGAACCTGGGTCTCCTACATTGGCAGGCGGATTCTTTACTGCTAAGCACCAGGGAAGCCTTCAGAACAGTTTCTAAAATCATGTTAATTATGGTTCATCCCCTATGTCCCCATAGGGGGAAATGGCCTTATCAATCTAGTTACTACTGAATCTACTAACATTATCTGATCTGATACAAACTGAACGTTCATATAAGTTATCTGTTGAACTAATATGTTTAGAGATTCAGGGGTATATGGTAAGTGATCTCCAAAGACAGTTTCCAACAACTAATTCCACTCCTCTCTGTTAAGTACACGTCACTCCTCACATCAAGAAGGGGGCCTTATTTTCTCCCTGCACAGATCTGAGCCATCCCTGTGCTTGTTTTGACAAGTAGAATGTGGCAGAAGAGGTGCTCTGGAACCTGTGAGCCTGAGCCTTAGGAGAACTGGAAGCGTGTGCTTCCTTCTTCACGGAATGCTGGATCTTGGGACCTACCCACTTGGAACCCAGCCACCATGATGTGAGCAGCCACATGAGGAAGAACCAAATCACGCCTATGATCAGCTCCAACTGAGCTCTCAGGCCAGGTCGTGACTAGCACGTGAGTGAGACCTCTTCACTTCCTGCCCAGTTAGGCTCCTGGATGACTGAAGTCCCAGCTGACCTGAGAGGGCGTAGAAACCACCACCCAGCTAAGCCCAGTTAACCCACAGACTCATGAGAAACAATTAAACAGCTGTTTTAAGTCACTAAGTTTGGGGTGGTTTGTCATGCGGTGACAGATACCTCAAACAGAGCAAATACAACTAGCTGAAAATAGCTTTGTTAATAAACTTACTAAGATATATGATGATTTATCAAAAATGAATTCTCAAAACTAGCTAATCTGAACTCTATTCATTTACAGAAATTGTAGCAAATACAAATAATTAAAACAATGTTTTAATGACCTATTTTCCAAGTGGCTCAGGTTTGAAACTTCAGTTAACTTTGAATTTTCTCTCTCTGCAACACAAAACATTTACGAATTCCTAGGTACTCAAGATCTGATTTCAGTCATTGCCACTGACATTTACTCCCTCCTTCCCAATCTCACCACTACAAAGTCTTTTAAAGAGCCTGCCTTCAGACTTCCCTGGTGGTCCGGTGATTGAGACACCACCTGTCAATGCAGGGGACACAGCTGCAATCCCTGGTTGGAGAAGATCCCACAAGCCATGGGGCAACTGAGCCTGTGCACAATGACTGAAGCCCACACTCTAACGACCACGAGCCACAACTACTGAAATCTGTGTGCCTAGAGCCCGTGCTTCACAAGAGATGCCACCGCAATGAGAAGCCTGTGCACCGCAAGGAAGAGTAGTCCCCACTCGCAACAACTAGAGAAAGCCTGCATACAGCAACGAAAACTCAAGAGCAGCCAAAAATGAGATAAACAAATGACTTTAAAAAAAAAACAAGCTTGCCTTCAATTTTACTGCAGCCTCCTAATCAGTTTCTTGCATTTGGTCTTTCTCAGCTCCAACCCAGAGGAGACTCTAAACACTACTTATAAATGAACCTAATCTAGCATCGCAGGTCAAAACCCTACTGCCTTGGGAACTAGTTACAACCCTTCCCTTAGCAGTTAAGTCCCCTCACAGCATGGTCCCAAATCACTTTCATGCTCAAGCTGGACCGCATCCTTTCTTTACATTATCTTTCAGTCTTTACACTTTTTTCATGCTGCCCATTCCTCTAGAATACAACTCTCAAAGGTCTATCTAAAATTCAAAATGCCTCCCAGTTTTCCCTGCTCTGTGAAGTCCTTCATGTTTTACTCAGCCTTTCTACGAATGTTCATGTCACTTTTTACACCGCAGCACTTAGAACATTCTGCCTTGAAAAGTGCTCATCTGTGAATCTGTCTCCCTCCCCCACCATCTACCAGACTGTAGGTCCCTGAGGGGAGTTCACACATCCTCATGTGACTTGTAGCTCCCAATACAACACACAGGAGAACAAGAACAGTCATGCATTTTATAAATTATTACACACACTGTACAAAAATTTAAGCCACTGTCTCATATATATTATGTTAGGTGACGATAGTGGTAAAGAACCCACTTGCCAGTGCAGCAGATTCAGGAGATGCAGGTTGAATCCCTGGATTGAGAAGATCCCCTGGAGAAGGGAATGGTAACCCACTCCAGTATTCTTGCCTGGAGCATTCCATGGACAAAGGAGCCTGGTGGGCTAGAATCCATGGGGTCACAAAGAGTCAGACACGACTGAAGCGACTTAGCTTGCACACGTATCTCATAAATAGGAAGAGGGAAAATGGCACTAGATGTCATGTGTCAGTATACACCCTTCTGTTGATTCATACTACAAAATTAGCAAGAAGGAAAGCAATAAAATGTGGCAACAATCATTCATCAATGATAAGGAGTTCTAATTAGACATCTATAAAAGGGAACCATGAATTAGTTTAAAACAATGATTTTAAGTATCGGAATGTGAAGCAAAGAGTAACCTTAGACCTCCTGGTACTGGACAAGATAGGATGGTTTGTTAAATTTAACAAGTTCAGACTCAAGTCAACAGACCTGCGTTTGAATTTCACCTCTGCATCCTTCTACCCGTGTGGCTTTGGACAAGTTACTATGTCTCTATGCCCCAATATTCAGTGAAGTATTTAGGAAACAATAGCAATACTATGTTCTAGACAGTGGGACTATAAAAAAAAAAAAAAGTTCCTGACCTCAGAAACTTACATTCTAGTAGGGAAGACAGCCAATAAGCAAATACATACACAATATGGTTGTGTGAAAAAAAAAATTTTTCTCTGCCACACGTCCTGGCATGCAGTCTCGTAGTGCCTCAGCCAGGGATGGAAAATGCACCCCTTGCAGTGGGAGCTCAGAGTCTTAATCACTGAAGTCCCAAAAGAGGTTTTTAAAATGCAAGTACAGGGACAGAGTGACCAGGAAGGCTATTGAGTTAGAGCCTTGGGCAGATGTCTATGAGGAGATGATTTCTGAACACAGAGACACCTGAGTCAAGAGAAGGAAAAAGCCAGATGGATACCTGGAGAAAGAAGCATTCTGGACAGCGGGAGAAGCGTGCCTAACATGTGCAGGGAACAACAAGGCTGGAGTGGCATGAGCTAGAAGAGTGTGGAAGAGACAAAGAGTCATTTTTTGAAGAGCCTTGAGGCCAAGGAAAATACTGAAGACTTTTTTCTAGTGAGACAGAAATTCTCTCTTATAATTGGCTTCAAGAAGGGAAAAGACCTGGTCTAGATGGCAAAAGTCCCTCCAGATTGATGAATAGCACATGGAAGTCTTAAGAAGGAAAACAAAAAGACTAAACTGTGAGCCAAATGTAGTATCTATGGGTTTCCCTGGTGGCTCAGTGGCACAGAATCCGCCTGCAATACAGGAGACACAGGTTCAATCTCTGGGTCATGAAGATCCCCCAGAGGAGGACATGGAAACCCACTTAAGTATTTTTGCCTGGGAAAGCCCATGGACAGAGGAGCCTGGCAGGCTACAGTCCACAGGGACACAAAGAGCTAGACATGACTTGTGACTAAACAACAACATCTACGCAAGAAGATGGTGGCAGCAAAGGGAGATAAATTTAGAGAATGATTGAGAGAATGACTGACGATGGACTCTATGTGGGGTGTGAACTCTCACTGGACGTATGGTCCCAATTAATCTTGCTGATTCTTATACTGGCGAGATATATTTAAAGACAGAAGGTATTGGAGAAGGAAATGGCAACCCACTCCAGTATTCTTGCCTGGAGAATCCCATGGACGGAGGAGCTTGATAGGCTACAGTCCACGGGGTTGCAAAGAGTTGGACATGACTCAGCAACTTCACTGTATTACAGCTCAAAGAACTTAAACTAGTATTAGCCCTAAAAATGAGCTGTATCTGATACACTGAAAAAGCATATACTACAAACAGAAAGTGACTTATTGCTAGGTCAAGGATTTTTTCCCCTTACAATACTACTAAATACACATAACCATTTTGTCTGTATTTTAAAACATACCAAAAAATACATCATGAACTATGAATAAAAATGTTCCATTTGGGTTCCTGGAAGTAAAACAGAAGTGTGAGGTCCCCCTAACAACTCGGGGTAGGAGGTGAGGTAACAGATTTTAACTCACACCTGTCTACACTGAGCCTCCCAAGAATTCATTCAGGTTTTCCTACCCTGGCACTGGATTTTATGGAGGTTTCTGTCGTGGCAAGCTGTGATTCTCTGTATTCACCTGTCTCTCCAATTCCAGGCACAGCAGTTTGCCCTGTGACCTCACTTTTCTGACATTCCAGGAAGACCTGATCATTTTTCAGTCTGTTCAGCTTTTCACTTATTTTAAAGCAGAGTGATGACTTCTAAACTCCTTACACACTGGACCAGAAACCAGAAGTCAGTCACTTTTTATAATTTTATTCATAAAAGTTCAAACATCTTTTGTTAGATTTATTGCAAGGCACTTCTGACCTACTAATGTTATAAATGACATCTTTTCAAAAATATTTTTCAACTCTCTTGTGTTTGAACTACAGAAAAACACTGAATCATCTTCCTAAACTCTAATATCATTTCTAATAGTCTACTTGTAAATTATCTTGGCTTTTTCTATGCACAATCATATAACATGTGAACGAAGGCATGAAAGGGATGTGGAACGGACTGAATAACAATCCCCAAAGATGTCCACGTTGCAATTCCCAGAAACCTGTGAATATGTTACTTTACATAACAAAACAGACTCTGTAGATATGTCTAAATTAAACATCTTGATGTGGAGAGGTTTTTCTGGATTATCCAGCTGGGCTTTAGAAGAAAGTAGAGAAGGGTCAGCATCAAAAAAGGCAATATGGTGATGAAAGCAGAAAGACAGGTGATGACAGAAGCAGAGGCCGGAAGGATGCGCTTTGAAGATAGAAGAAGAGGCCACAGGGAAGGAATGCAGGAAGCTGAAACAGACAAGGAAACAGATTCTCCCCTAAAACTTCCAGAAGAAACACAGCCCTGCTGATACCTTGACTTTAGTTCCACAAGACGAATTTGGGGCTTTTTAAAAATTTTTTAATTGGAGTAAAACTGCTTTACAAAGTTGTGCTTCTGCCGTACAATGCAAATCAGTCATAATTATACACATATCCCCTCCCTCTTGACAATTTTGAACTTCTGATCTCCAGCACTATAAGAATAAATGTGTTGTTTCAAACATACCTTCCCCTTCACCCTCTCCCTTCAAAAAAAGGTTCAATGTTTAAAACTGTGTAATCCAGTATATCAGTCCTGGGTGTTCATTGGAAGGACTGATGTTGAAGCTGAAACTCCAACACTTTGGCCACCTGATGTGGAGAGCTGACTCATTTGAAAAGACCCTGATGCAGGGAAAGATTGAGGGCAGGAGGAGAAGGGGACGACAGAGGATGAGATGGCTGGATGGCATCACCGACTTGATGGACATGGGTTTGGGTGGACTCTGGGAGTTGGCGATGGACAGGGAGGCCTGCCGTGCTGCAGTTCACGGGGTCGCAAAGAGTCAGACATGACTGAGCGACTGAACTGAAACTGAAAATCCAGTATACTTCAGTCTCAGGATACCTTACTCAAACAAACATATGATTTAATTTAAGAGAATGGTTGAGATGATTTATGACAGAATGAATCAAAGTTATTAAGCATTAACTCTGAGCAAAGCGAGACAGGGGGTTGATTACAATCTGAGTTTCCAGCAATCTCTCAGGAATCCTCAGAAACAACAGCAAGATCGGCTGGAGCCAGATGTCAGAGCGCAGTCAAAGAACATCTCTCAGTCCCTGTGGTTTCGTTATTTATCTCAGCCCTTTCTTATATTTTTGTGGTCCTGGGTAACTTCTGTGTTTAAAATACTCTAGTTTTCGTACTCTTCTGGGTAGTGTTACACGTTACTTGCTAAAAACAGTTTATTAGTTGAAACAAGACAGGAACTCTTGCAACAAAGAAACAGTTTTAAGATATACTTAAAAATTCAAATTCTTATCCCAAGCATAAAAAATAAAAACACCGAAAAGTTAAAGAGATAAACTCTTCATCTTCAACCAACTGCTTTTTAAGGGCTCAGAAAATGTTTGCGGTGCTATCTTTGTCAATTTTAACAATTTCTTCTCTGTATATATTACATGCCCAAATACTGTGCATCTAGTGCCGCCATCAACGGCGCTTAATCAATAAAGAACAGTATCGGGTCTGTACTCTTTGGGCTGGAGTGGTTGGGGGAGATTAGTGGCTACAAGCTCAGGAGCAAAGTGGAAGGAGCAATCAGGAAGGCGGGATGAAACTCAGGGGCTCGCGGACACAAGCCTTGGTAGAGGGGAGTGCTAGAAAAGGCTCACGGTGGCATCGTCCCGCGCGCGGCTGCCGGCGGCGGGCGAAGGGCCAGGTTCAGTCGCCCGTCCCGTGCCCAGAAGAGCCGGGCGGAGGACGGGACTGGATGGCCACTCACTCACCTGGCTGGTGACCTGAAATGGAAGCAGAAAACACAATTAAGGGAACAGTCTTTCTTGTTTCGGAGCCCGCTGCCCCAGTTCCTTCCAAGCCAGACCTTACCTTGGACTTAGCATCCAACTGGGGCTCACCGGACTCCTCCATAACACGGTCCACGGCTCCCACCATCCACTCAGGTGGTCGCTCCCAGGAGCCACAAACACTTCCGCTTCCTCTTCCCGCCCCTCGAGGCCCGGAGCACGCAGGGTACGTGGGGGAGGAATAGAAACATCTTCGTATTAGTCTCCTTAGTCTCAATCAGACATTAGTTTTATGGAGCCGATCAGTAATAAAGAAAATACTGTGAAGGAAAAGGTTTTAATATTTGGCATATAGCCTGTGAGGGGAAGGAGCGATTATCTTCAGGATGCCGCCGCCCCCTACCTATCCCATAGACATGGACTCATCCTGTCTGCCGCCCACAGCGCCTTCTGCGCAAGCGCAGACTTGTGGCGGCGCAGACTGGTTAGAAATCGATGCTAGTTCAGTTCAGTCCCTCAGTCGGGTCCGACTGTTTGTGACCCCGTGGACTGCAGCAGACCTGGCATTCCTGTCCATCACCAACTCCCGGAGTTTACTCAAACTCATGTCCACTGAGTCGGTGATGCCATCCAACTATCTCATCCTCTGTCGTCCCCTTCTCCTCCAGCCTTCAATCTTTCCCAGCATCAGGGTCTTTTCAAATAAGTTAGTTCTTCGCATCAAGTGGCCAAAGTATTGGAGTTTCAGCATCAGCCCTTAGAGTCTCATTATAAAAAGGAGACCTGATAGGTTAAATGCCTGGCTTATAGAAACATGATAATATTACACGAGTCATGATTTCTTATGGGGGTACACTTTTTTATCCATACTGCCAACAAATGAGGCTAAATTATATTAGGTTTTGATATGTTCTTAAGAATTGCAAAAAGACTGTTTTAGGATGGTTGCTTGGCAATGAAACAGAGGCTAAAGGCAGATGACAGGGTCTCTACACATAAAGAAAGCTGGACGTATTCCTACTGGGATAAATAATATAAGACAGTAATCATAGTGGTGTGCCATGAATAAGTTATAGGTGTGCAGAGAAACTGACCCTCTCCAATAGCTCCAGGGAAAGAAGGGTGGGGCCTTGTCTTAGAAGATTCCCTGGGCTAGTTATGACTGCTTTGTCAACCTTATTTGATTAAGTCAGGTGCTGAAATCCCGGATTTCATCAATTGTTAGCACATATTTTTTCTCATTTGACTCCTCAGAAATCATACTGCACGTTGCTTCAGATGGGTCCTTACAATGGCAGATAGCCAGGCAGCAGGTGTGACTCAGCTGTTTTTGCAGGTGTGTGCATGAACTTGGTTATAGCTGTTCAACACTTCTATTGAATTATGGGTATTGTTGGCTGTGTACATACTATGTTCAAATGCCATGTGAAATGCCTTTTAAAAGATTATGCTGTGATTTGGCATAACAGAAAGCTACCAGGAATGGAACCAGGCAGGAAAGAGAACAGTGGGTTGGTTGTAAACTTATACCAATAAGGCAAATATGGGTTATTGGAAGAAGGACCAAAATTCCACGTGTTCTTACAAATCAACCGAATTACAATTTCCAAAAACCTGAGTAGACTTAAAAAAAAAAGGGTTGCTTATTTCAGTTCAATGTTGGAGAAGGTGCCAGATCCCTCAGAATACAAGAAAGAACTTGATAAAAATAAGAGCAGTTTTAGGGTCTCAAGTACTTTTATTAAGACATCAAACATCAATTTGTCAAAACCTTCCTGATGTGTTTGAATAGAAGCTGCCAAATTTGTAATAATTGCTGGGAAAATGAGACTATGAGTTTAGTCATGTAGGAAATAACGTTTTTGGAGGTAACAACTACATGTTTTTATTTGGTTATTTGAATTTGGGGCAGCTGTATCAACTGACACCTGGTTATTCCTCTGAATTTGAGTATGCAAATTTGGGGCAGATCTAGCAATTAGGTGTTGCTGTATAAACCCTGCCACCACCACCACCACAAATTCCCAATGTCATATTACAAGCAAACATTTCTTTAGCTTACATGTCTTGGGGGTTAGCAGTGGTTGGGCAATGGAGGCTGGGCTCAGCCGAGGTGCTTCTGCTGTGTTCCAAGTGTCTATTACTCTCTTCCTGGAACCAGCAGGCTGGCCCAAGCTCATTTTGCTCCAGGTGATGATACAAGTACAAACAGCAAGCAGAAGCTTATTTAGGCCTGGACTTGGAACTGGGATACCATTATTTCTTCTCCACTTCATTGACTGTAACAGATTACATGGCTGAATTCAAAGTCAAGAAGTAGGGAGATATACAGTTGATTCTCACCATAACGAACCCACGAACATTGAGTTAGTAAATGCCGAACCATTGCTCCTCATGGGAACAGGTTAAGTTCTTATGAGCCTCTGGTCACATTTTAATCAACTGATCAATACATTTTTATGTATATTTTTGTTTAAAGTCACCACATTTAATCTATATTATTGATTCATTAATACTGATCCCAGGGCTAACAACACTATAACTCATGCCTGAAAGAACTTACCTAATATTTGTATTTTCTATACACATCACAGTCTTCCTGTATGTGGGAACACAAAACAGCACATGAGCACAATGCTTGGGGCCATTCTGTACAGTGAAATCATCAACAAAAAGCACAAAACTGCATATATATATATATATATATGTATATGGCATTAAATAGACTGCATAAAGGGTACATTTCCAATACAAGACTTCAAACAAGATGGCAGAGGACAGACTTGCTTCACCTCAGCTGGGAACTCAATATTTTTGCTACTCCAGGCATGTCTGTAAATGACCTTGAAAGTGACATGAGTAGCGATTTGGGGGTTACAAATAAATGTAGACAAATAGATAAACCAAAACACAGAACCTATGAATAATGAGAATTGACACTACTTTGCTCCTAGTGGAAAACACTTCACTGTTATATGGCAAAGGGTACAGATAAAGGAAGACTTTAAAAATGGGGGCCTTACATATATGTATAACTGAATGACTTTGCTGTATACCAGAAAATAACACAACATTGTAAATCAACTCTACTTCCGTTAAAAAAAAAAACAAAAACAAAAAACCCCCAAACATGGGGGCTGATAATGCATCATGGGCCCCATCTTAGACTTACTGAATCAAAGTTTGCATTTATTCCCCAGGTATTTGTATGCACATTCAAGTTTAAAAAGTACTGGCCTTATGGATACATGCATGCATGCCAGAGGCTGGGAGTTAAACCCTACAAACTTCAGAGGCTACTACATTCATGAAGCTTTTATGGGTCCAAAGGCCTAGGGCATAAGAGGACAACCTCTCTAAGGTGAAGGATTGACTATTGCACCCTGCAATTTCTCTTAACAGGCAAAGATGGAGCACTTGGTGGGTTTCTGGCTTTTGGAGGCAGCAAATGCCTCATTTGGGAATACAGGTGTAACACATTTATGGGTGATATGGCTGGCTGCCAGTTGCAGTAGGTCCCTGAGCAAGACAGTGCTCTGCACCAAGTCCATGCTGGAATACAAGCTGCCTTCTGTTTGACCCTATCTCTCAGCAGATCCAATGGCACTAGAGAGGTCCATGCTGCTGGGAGTCCTAGGCAAGCCATAAAAGGAGCGTCAGAGTGCAGGACCTCATGATTCCGGAGAAACGTCATTCCCCTGACAACAGGTCATTTGAAAAACAGCCCCTGGCATGCCACTAAGAGCCTGGCTGTGCAACTGAAGTGATGATGCAACTGTGGCTGCTCATCATGAGCTGGGCATCTCAGATTTAACAACTCGCAGCTGGGTGGATATAGCAACAGTCTCTCAGATGGATAGAGAATGGGGACTCTTGGAAATTCCTTGGAAGTTGAAGAATGGTGGCCAGAAGAACATAAGTGGGAGAACTGGAAGTTCCCCAAGCAAGGCCAACTCAATGTAATAATCTTTTGCCCACTCCCTAACTGCTCATCTTCCTGCTTTCCCTCTGTTGGGTGCAGCAATAATACACTCTATCCCAAGTCAGATCTCTGGTGTCATCAATGACAACCACGGCTCAACAGAAGGATACCCTCTTCCAACAGAATCTCTTTAATCTGTGTCTGCCCCTCCGTCTCCATGGCTATTGCCTTAGTTAAGTCTCTCATCATTTTACTCTGGCAAATTTCCCACATTACTGAAAACAGCATTTCTGCATATCTGATTATTCCATTCATTCCTCAAATATTTATTCAGCATCTACTGTGTATCAGGCATTGGGTTAGGCTTTGAGGAAAACAATGTGAAGGAAAAAAAAAAAAAAGTACTTCAGGCCTTATGGAATTAACAGTGTGAAAAGAGAGATGAAAATACTTCTCAAAATCCTTCAGAGGTTCCCCCTTGTTTTCAGGATGAAGCCCTGATGTCTGGACCAGCTGAAAGTGAATGTGTTAGTGACTTAGTCTTGTCCCACTCTTTTGTGACCCCATGGACTGTAGCCCACCAAGCTTCTCTGTCCATGGAATTCTCCAGGCAAGAATACTGGAGTGGGTTGCCATTTCCTTTCCCAGGGATCTTCCAAACCTAGGGATCCAAGCCTGTCTCCTGCATTGCGGGCGGATTCTTTACCATCTGAGCCAGCAGGGAAGTCCCTGCCTATCCCTCCAGCATCGCTTCTAACCACTGCCCTTCAGTCTTGCAGGTTCCATAGCCACAGTGCACACTCTCCCTTCTTCAGAGCACCCTCTTCTCTGAATGGCTAACATCTACTTTTTTAAGGGCTCATTCCAGCTGTCCACCTCCTCCAGGAAGCCTTCTGGAAACTCCCTTCCCCCTTTAGCTGCCTTTTTCTGTAGTTTCACCCACCTCATGCTAACATTATAACACACGTATCACATGTACTGTGATTCTTCGTTCTTTTGCCCACTTCTTTTACACTATGGTAAAGCTCAGCTTATTGTATCCAACACTTAGTTACAGCGTCTGATTCATAATAGGTACTTGACATTTTTTTGTCAAAAGGAACTGTGTAGGTACATACAAATACCCCCCACTCTGTAACAGCAGGCAAGGCCAAGACATCACTTCTGTACCGTGGTAAAGGAGCTTCTTGGCATGACTCCGTCACCCTCTGGTTGTGGGGCATCCTGGAGGGCAGTGCCCGGCTCCTCCCTGGATGAATAGGACTCAGCGGCACGCCCCCTAGCGCCTCGGGCTGACTCTGCAGGAATGGGAGGGCGCTGGCGAGCACGAGGTCTCAGACTCGCGCTTGGCGCATGCGTGGCACGCGAGCGGACCCTTGGGCTCGGAAGAGTCCAAGCGTGAGGGGAGAGAGCTGTGGAGCGAGCTAAGATTCTTTTCCTTTCTGCAATAGGAAGCTGGATCCTATTTTTCAGTCTCTCATTGTTTCTTAACTTAAAGTTTAAGCCTTGAATTATGGTTCTATAGGGAGCTAGAAAGGACCTAGAGTGTCATTAAACTTTTCTTCGTCTTCGGACACCCCTCGCGGAGGGCGCAGGTTGGACAGTCCCAGGTCATGGCCGCGGGGGCGGAAGCGGCGGCGGCGACGGCGGCGGCTGTCAGAGCTGGAGAGGGGCCGGGCGGAGCGGCCATGGAGGGTCAGCGCTGGCTGCCGCTGGAGGCCAATCCCGAGGTGAGCGCGGCTCCGGTCTCGGCCTGAGGCCGCGGGCAGGGGCGGAGGGGACCGGGCTGTTGCAGATCGTCCCGGGCAGTTTGTCGCTAAATCGTGTTCTCTGTTTCGTTTTCAGGTCACCAACCAGGTGAGTGAGGTGTCTTGTCGCTCGGGACCCGGGAGCCTTCCTTGGCTGCCTACAGCCCCGCACTCCCTTGGAGTCTGGGATTTAACTTCGTGCGGGTCCCTCTTGCTCAGCTTTAGACGGGCGTGCTTTTTTTTTTTTTTTTAATGGCTGCCTCCATCCCGCCTGGTTCCTGGAAAGATGCTCCCAGCTGTCTCTGGTCCTATTCCCCGTCATCACGTTTCCTGGGATTTCGGGGTCAGAGGTTTGAGGGACATTCACCCTGTATTCCTATTTCTCTTCCTTCTAAGTCTTGCCTCCTGCTAGTGCGAATCCATAATTGTCCCACCCCTATACCTTCCAGGTGACTAATTTCCCTACAGTACCTGACTCTAAGCTTTGTAAACTCGCCCACCCAGTCCTTGTAATTTCCTGCGCCACCTGCTCCGTGAAACCATCTTCAGTCATCTCTTGCCCCATCAAGTCAACTTCTCTTTCCCACCACACCCCCTTTCTCTTCCAGTTCCTTAAAAGTGGAATTCAATTTTTTATGCCATAGGAAAGCTCAGTTCCCACGTCATCCTTTGCCACCTTCAACTCTTTAAATTCCTTTGGGTGTTGGATGGGGAGGGAAGAGGGAACCTCTCCCAGCCACTTGATTAAAAGGACGATAAGTACTACCAGGTATAAACTTTTTATTTGCTTAGGTGTATTTTGTCTTATCCTCTTTTTCATTCTCAACAAAAGGTTTACTTTTTTACTGCCCTCTTATTTTATCATATGGTACAGTTTTCCACCTCCTTAACCTTCCTATTCATCACCAAGGAATAATGATTCATTATTTTTGGTACTTAGTTTTTGGTTTTGAAAGGTTGTAGAAAATTCCTTATGTAAAGAAAGCAGATAGAATGCTTTATCTCAGGGTAGTCAACAAACCCTTTATTTTTTAATTCAGCTTTATTTTACACTTCTGAAATGATCATTTGTCCGTCAACTTTTGTTTCTTTACTAATCTAGAAATGTACAGAGCTTGGAACATAGCATATATCTTTTACGTTATTATTAAGGTGGCGTTTCCAATCAGTGTTAATTTTCTTTTGTTTTACCTCCTTTGGTTGTTGTTCATTTCCCCCTCTACAACATTTTGATGCTTTTGTTAAGAAAAATCTTGAGGCCAAAGAAGTTAGTATTTCCAACTTCTGATTTAGTGCCATAGGAAAGAAGCATATTTCTCTCAGACTTAATCCCTCAATTTTTCTATAGCTTTAGTGAAAAATCAATTTGCCATATATCTGGACTCTGTTCTGTTGATCTATGTGTCCATTTTCATTATTGTAGTTTTATAGTAAGTCTTGAAAATAAATAGTATGAATTCTCAAACTTCACTCCTTTTCAAAATTGTTTAGGCTGTTTTAGCTTCTTTGTCTTTCAATATAAATTTTAGAATCAGCTGAGAAGCTGATGGAAAGATTTGTGTAAATTAAGAAATTTATACAAAAAATTCTGCTATGATTTTGATGGTGAATGTGTAACTAAGTCAATAGGTACATTTTGGAGAAAATTAACATCTTAACCGGAGAAGGCAATGGCAACCCACTCCAGTACTGTTGCCTGGGAAATCCCATGGACGGAAGAGTCTCGTGGGCTGCAGTCCGTGGGGTCGTGAAGAGTCGGACAGGACTGAGCGACTTCACTTTCAATTTTCACTTTCATGCACTGGAGAAGCAAATAGCAACCCACTCCAGTATTCTTGTCTGGAGAATCCCAGGGACGGGAGCCTGGTGGGCTGCCGTCTATGGGGTCGCACAGAGTTGGACACGACTGATGTGACTTAGCTGCAGCAGCAGCAGCAACATCTTAACAGTATCGAGTCTTGCATTTCATGAAGATGGTGCATCTCATCATTTGTTTGGGTCTTCTTTGATTTCTTTCAAAAGTAGTCTGTTGTTTTAGCATGTTGGTCTTGCACTTTTTGTTTGTTTATACCTAAGTAAGTATTTAATGACTTTTTGGCACTTCTGTAAATGATACTGTTTTAAAATTTTATTTTCTGGTTGTCTGTTGCTGTATAGAGAAATAGAAGCTATTTTTGCATATTCACTTTGTAGCCTAATGCTGTGCTAAATTCATTTACTTTAGTGGCTGTTTTTGGTAGATGCTTTGAGATTTTCTAAATAGACAGTCATAGTCTCTGTGATTAGACTGTTTTATTTTTGCCTTTTCAGTCTGAATGCCTTTTATTCATTCTTCTTGTTGCACTGGTTAGGACCTTTAATACAAAATTGAGTAGAATGGAGAAAGAGAGGACACCCTTGTCTTGTTCAGGATCTTAGAGGGAAAACATTTGATCTTTCGTCTTTAGATGTGTTAGTTGTAGGGTTTTGGTAGATATTTTTTATCATGTTAAGGAAGTTCCCTTTTCTGAATTTGCTGAGATTTTTTATCATGGATCAATGTTGAATTTTCTCAAATGGCTTTCCTGTGTCTCTTGAGGTTATCATTTAAGGAAGAAGTAATACCAGTCCTACAAAAACATAGAAGGAGGGGCACTTCCCAACTCTTTTTATGACCAGCATTCTCAGGCAAGCCATAATAAGAAAAACTGCAGATTAATATCCCTCATGAACATGGATGTAGAAATCCTCTACCGAATATTTGCAAAGAGAATGCAGCAATATATAAAAAGGGTAGTATATCCTAAGAACAGTTTATTCTGGTATTGTAAAGCTGGCTCATTACTAACTATCAACAGACTTAAAAACAATCATTTTTAGACAATATTGTCACCTTAATAAGATGGAAGCTTTTATAATTGGAAACTTAGATCTTGGTAGACTGTGAAACCGATTCACTTATTCACATCAATTAAATAATATTTGGGGGACACCTTTTGGAATACCAGGTACCTGAGCAGGAGCTGGTTATATTTGGTGATGAAAACATTTATGGTTTTCTGCTTTTCAGTCCTTTGGGAGGACAGACAATAAACAAGTAAGTAAAAGAAGAAAGGAAACAGCGATTGTTATAAGTGCAGTGGAGAAAATTAATGGTACAGTGATGAAGACCGTCAGGGAAAACACACTAAGTTGAATGGTGACAGGAGGCCATTCTGAGTGACATAAACAGAGAAAGATATTATTAGTATATGATTGTACAGTTTCTGGCATGCTTTGGTGTGATTACGTTTGTTTTAAACTTATTATTTAAAGAAGTAATGCACATTTAGTGGGAGAATGGACAAGTAATCTAAAAAGTGATTAGTTTTAACCAAAATTTTTGTAGTTGTTTCTTTATTCTCTTTGTGTTAGTGGCAGAACTGAGAATCTAAAATGAATTGAAATTGAATTAACTCACAGCCATAGATTAATCCCAACAACCATATCCACCTCCACCTTTTCTTATTTCCTCAATTTAATGGAACCCTTGGCCTTTTACTTATCTTGGTTTCACTCTGTTACCATTTGGTGGTTGCATGTGTTATTATTGTACTCAGTGTCAGCAAACACTGTTTAATGTTGACTAGTTTTTATAAGAATGATTAATACATGTCAACTAGATGAAGATCATTATTAACTGTTGCACGTTAACTGGTAACCACATGTCTCAGTAGGTGTGGTAAGTAGTAATTTCTTTTGTTGCTTACTATGTTATCATCAATCTCTTCTCAGTATATTTTATCTTACTCTAGGTAGAACTTACCTAGAATAAAATCAGTTCAATGACAGAAGAAAATCATTGGAAAAACTTAAGCTCTATTCTGTTTATATATGCATTTACAGAACTGATAGCTTAAGGCCAGTGGAAAGTTACAAGTAATTAAGCATCAGGAATTATAACATTTTTTACAAAGAACATTCTGTGCTATGGGCAATCATAGCATTTATTTTTATGATCACACTAGATTTTCATCTTGATTATGTTTTGTGATTTGAGTATTACACGGCTACAGTTTATAATTTTGAATATTGTTGTATTTTAGACCCATTGATTTCTGATATGACAATTTCCTAGAAATATTCCTAATTGTGGATTTTATTGAAGAGGCCAAAAGTGAAGAAAGTGAAAGTCACTCAGTTGTGTCTGACTCTTTGCAGCCCCATGGATTATACAGTCCATGGAATTCTCCAGGCCAAAATACTGGAGTGAGTAGCCTTTCCCTTCTCCAGGGGATCATCCCAACCCAGGGATCGAACCCAGGTCTCCTGCATTGCAGGCAGATTGTTTACCAGCTGAACCACCAGAAAAGCCCAAGAAGAGGTTGAAAGAAAAGAAATTTACTTTAACATTATTATTGTATTTAGTTTAGTTGCTTATTGTTGGAAAAAGAATTAGAAGTCATGTGCTGGGTAGTTGGCATGAACATGAAAACATTTGTTAGTTGGGGTTTCCCTTCTTGGGAAAAACATGCTTGTTACCCTGTCCTCCTCTAGCTGCTATCTCCTTTCTGCTTCCCTTCTTTGTAGAATTTCCACAAAAAAATTGTCCGTAGATGCTCTTGCTGCTTTTATCTACAAATTTTTCCTGTATTCACTCCTATCCTCACCATTTCACAGTAACTACTTTTCTCAAGTTTACTAATCACCACTTTGTCAGATCCAGCATTCACTTTTCTCTCACCACTTTCTTGATCTCTCAGCAACACTTGGTAGAGTACCCACTCCGTTGGCTTCTGTGATAATTCTGCTTGCCTCCTATTTCTCTGACTGTTTCCTAGATTTGCTATTGCTGGGTCATCTCCCTTCCAATTTCTGAAGAGTTCCTCAGGGCCTTGTCTAGATTGCTAATCTTTTCTGTTGTAGAGCATTAATATCATCAGCTGTCACATGTTTGATCCCATGTTCCCCCGAGTCCTGACTTCTGTACAGAATTGGAAACTAATATATTCAGCCACCACTTTGATATCTCCATTTAGATATAGGTATCTCAAACTTCACATGGCTGAAAAAGAAATCTGGATTTACATCCTCTCATCTCTCCTCCATATCTGCTTCCCCAGTCTTTTCAGGGTAGTGCCGTTTATCCAGTGCTCAAGTCAATGTCATTGATTGCAGTGCTATACTAATTTAGAGAGGCCATTCATGTATTGATTTTAATTTCTTTGGTTTGAATCTCTGCTCTGAGATCATGGGCAGTTATCTAACCTCTTTGTACCTCAGTTTCTTAGTTTCTCATGGGTACTAAATCTCTTTAGTCATGTCCAGTTCTTTGCAACCCTATGGACCATAGCCCGCCAGGCTCCTCTGTGCATGGAGTTCTCCAGGCAAGGATACTGGAGTGGGTTGCCATGCCCTCCTCCAGGGGATCTTCCCAAACCAGGGATCGAACCCAGGTCTCTGGCATTGCAGGTGGATTCTTTACGATCTGAGCCACCAGGGAAGCCCAAGAATACTGGAGTGGGTAGTCTGTCTCTTCTCCAGGGAAGCTTTCTGACCCAGGGACGGAACCTGCATCTCCCCTGCACTGGCCCGTGGGTGTTTCACCACTGGCACCACCTGGGAAGCCCTAGTTTCTCACAGTCTCTCCCTATCTTGCAAAATTGTAAGGATTAAATAAATTTTTCTTTTTTCCTAGTCTTTCAGACCCAATGATCTGCAACTCTGGTAGACTTTTTTCAGAATCTATCCCAAATCTGCCCATTCTGTTCATTTCTACTGCTGCATCCCAAGCCACTGTCATCCTTAGTCTGAACAATGCAGTATCTTCCTAACTAGTTTTTCTGCTTCTCCGTATGCCACCCTAAAATCTGTTCCCAGTGTTTATCCAGGGAGATTTTATAAAAATGCAAGTCACAACTTGTGTTTCCCTGCCTAAAACACTCAAAACACAAAACAGCCTTCCACTGCTTGTCCTTAGAATACATTCAGGCTGCTTACTCTGACTTGATAGGGAGGTACTGTGCCTGTCTCCCGCTTTCGCTGGGCTGCAGCCTTTGAATGCCAAGCCTGTTGCTGCTTCAGTCTTCGTATAGCTCATCCTTTGCTTGAATCACTACGATCTTAGTTATTTCATGGCTGATTCTTTCTTGTTGTTTGTATTTGTATATTAAAGTTACCTCCTCAGTAAGTCTTTTCTGATTATTCAGGTCGTGTCCCATCCTCCTCCCACCATCCACCCTGAGTCTCCACTGACGTCATCTCTTGTTTTATTTCCTTCATAATACTTAATCACCTTGTGAAATTACCTTGTCTTTGTGTCTGCTTGTTTATCGTATGTATCCCACCTCTAGCATGTAAGTTCTGTGAGAGAAGGGACATGTCTGAAGTACTGAGGGTGGTGTGTGGCCCATAGAGGGCTCTCAGCAAATAGTTACTGGGTGGAAGGAAGACTAAATCTTATATAGCTGCTTTTGTGCTCCAGAAAATCTTTCTTAAGATTACCTTTAATGTGGTCATGAATCTTTTGCTTGAATATTTCAGTAACAGTATTCTATCTCATTAAAGTGGTTTAGTCTTTTTTTTATTATAATGAGAATTAATGTATAATACATAATTAGAAGAATTATATTTCTTTATATTGAAACAAAATCTGCTCTTCTGTAACTTTCTCCAGTTGTCTGTCATCCTCCCATTGAAATCATGCAGAGTAAATCTAATTGCTCCTTTGTGATGTTACTGAAAATATTTGGGGAAAAGGATTATAATAATTTAAGTCTTCTCAGAACATGCCCAGATTCTCCAGCTGTGATGTCTTCCAAAACCTTATTATTCTGGTCACCTTTCCTTGAGCCTGCTTCTGTTTGTCGTCATCCTTCATAAAATAGGCCTCCCAGAGCTGATTCATATTTCACTCTGCATAGTCTATGTTGAAATAGTGGATTACTACATTATCCTGAGTAATCCAACTTTTAAAGCAGATCCAGCATTGCATCATTGTTTTGACAGTTGTGTAGTCACTCCATATGGAGCCTGCAGTGACGTAACCTTGAACTCCCCTTTTTTCGAGTCCCTACATAAAATATTTTTACTATTTCCCCATTCTGTACTTAAATAATTTTATTATTCTTTGTTTATTGAATATCTATTAAAATTCATTTTACTCATTTCCAGACTTTAGGAACCATTGTTTTCTCATTTAGCTCTTGGTTATTTTCCTAGTCCTAGTAACATCCAACAGTTACTACTAGTATATTTTTACTAGTGGTGATATCACACAATTACTGGATAAGTATAATTTCTGTCATAACCCAAAGGATTAGTAAATTAGTAGTGAGGCAGAATATATTGCTGTCCTGAACTGCCCATTAGAGATCAGAGCAAGTGGCTTTAGAACAGATTTAAAAGGAAGGTAGGTTTAATTTTTCTCTCTTTTTTACATATATGTAATCAGAGTTTATGCTAACCTGACTCTCACCTAAAGAATAAGGAGGAATTCATTAAAAATGGCAAGGAGGGGCTAACAGTTTTTTAGAGAGAAGTCCAGTTCACGTGCAAAAACAAGGTGAGCGATGGTTGTCAACCCTTCGAGAACTGGAGGCGAGCTCATTGTGGCTGTGGTTAGAGAACCAAGTACAAAAAGATACTTCGAGCCGTGAGAGACAGGTAAATAAGTGCCAGAGCTCCAGAGCTGAGTGTGGCAGCCCTGGCAACATGACCTTGCAAAGTCACACAATCTCCCAGGCTCCGTTTTCTCGTTGGTGAAAGGATGTAATAAAACCTCTTTTGCCAGTTGCGGTAAAAGTAAAGTGCATTAAAGCTCCTAGCATAGTTTCTGTTACAGGATACTCTCTAAAAATGTTGGCACATAATTTAAAGAACTCTGCATCTAGTGGACATAACTCTCTTTGGCCCAAAGAATAAAAAGAATGAGTTAACCAAGATCTTTTGGGGGCACATAATCTATTTTATTAATTATTTTTCTTGATAAGCCAAACATTAGTGGCATTATGAAGATTCAGTGAGCTAGTCAGTCAGAATTTTTTGTTATTTTATTATCCAGTGTTTAAACAAGCCAGAAGACTAAGGTTAGCGGTTATAAATCCCTTTATTATACTTGATACAAGCAGGATGTTTTCTATTAATAATTGTGTACAGAGGTCTGTGCAAGTGCGTGTAGCACATGGAATACTTTGTGAGTGGTCTGGAGAGTTTTTTGGAGTAGTTTTACTACTGGTATTTTGTTTTCTCTCAGTTTTGTAAATTTAAAGAAGATACATGCGTATCAGTTCTGTAGATTTTATCTTAGAAACTACATCTAACTATTGTAAAAATGACACTTTTTGAAAATACTGGAAAATAAAAAGTTGAGTTCATACTGCCCACGCTAGTTGCTGTTAATATTTACTAATTTAGAGAATTTCTTTTTAATCTTTCTCTGTTTTTGATTATCACATTGCAGGTAGGTTCTTTTTTTTTTTCTTTTTTCTTTTTAATAGTAAAAGTAGGATACTCTGTAAAGTTGAAAGCCTTTTTCCTCACCTTTTTTCCACTGCCCAGAGGTAGTTACTGTAAATAGCTGCTTTTATTCTTTCTGTTGGGCTTCCCTGGTGGCTCAGACGTTGAATCTACCTACAATGCAGGAGACCTCGGTTCGATCCCTGGGTTGGGACAATCCCCTGGAGGAGGGCATGGCAACCCACTCCAGTATTCCTGGGTTGGCTACAGCCCGTGGGGTTGTAGAGTCGGACACGACTAAGCGACTCGACCCAGCATTCTTTCTGTGCTTGTGATAACTTCCTGGGCGAGTCTGACTCATAACAATGTCTGCAACAAAGCTTGCATTGATGTACTTCATATATATTAACTAAATTGAACTTCTTTTGATCAATCTTATTTGATAAACTATGAGTAAAAAGTTAAGGAGAAGTATGATTCCAGTTAAATTTTAATCATTTTAATATATTTAATCGTTAATGTGTCCTCAGTCCAGTACTTAGCACTCTCACTACAACCAGCCGCCTTTGGAGCTTGGTAATATTTATACTCTTTAGCTTTGGCTGGCATGGAATAAGTTTACAACTTCAAGGTAATTTGCCAGTTTTGTCCAGATTGTTTTTTCCCTAAAATGTTTAACTGTTACTTTCTGTTTACAGCACAGATGTGAAAATTTCCTGTCTTACATGTACATTTTGTTTTATAACTTTATAGCAATATGACTTGGGGTTACATAAAATTAACCAATAAATTTAAATTATTTTATGAGGGTTTATGATACTTTTCCTTGACAGTGTGCCTTTTAGAGCTGTCGGTTCTGTGCAGGTAGTATTTGGTATCAGGAGTATGTGGAGCTGATAAAATAAATGTCTGGTTTCAGATTAGAAGCCAAATGTATCTTTCCTACCTCTTTAACTTGGCACAAATGAAACCAAATATATGTTAAATATTCATTATTAACACAGCTTAACAGACATATGCCCACATACAGATGACTAGATTAAAATATACAGTTTTCAACAAATTCAACAAATTTGTTGCTGGTTCCATAAATATAACTTGAGTGTCTGTGGTATGGAATTAAAAAGATGAATAAGATGTAGTTCCTTCCCTGGGCTCTGCAGTCAATTTTAGTCCTTTTTTGGTTTATAGATAGAATTGAATATTGAGGAGGGCTAAGACTAACAATTTCAGAGGCAGTGGAGAAGGGAGAGGAAGTAGTTTGGAATACTTCATTGAACTTTATTAAAGTCTGGAATCAAAAATAAGAATCAGATGAAGAATTGGTATTAACTAGAGGAGTTTGTTGATTTCTGTGGCCTCAGACTGTTGCAGAGCATGTTAATGAATCCATGGTTGTTGAGCACATTCTGCTGAGAGAAGTTTTTAAATTCAGTATGTTTCTTATTAAACATATCAAGGACATTATTTTTGGCCAACCATATTATCATTAAGGAGTGTTTCTTCTACAAGCCAAGAGATGGAGGGATGTGGACAGTGGTCATCTTTTCATCAGAAAAGTCATTTCTTGGATAACCTGACTGAGATGACTAAGACTGTCATGTAATAGGTCATGGCTTCCACTGGTTTTGCAAAGTGTCATTATCTAAGTACCTATGATTGTTCTTTAGGGAGAAATACCCAAGGCACTTTTTTATTTTTAAATCTCACATAATGTTAGACCAGTAGATACTATAATGTATTCTTGAGGTAAGGTATAATGGTGCATTTTTAATAAGTTTCTTGTTTCTTCTCCTTTATTTCTGTCATGTAAAATTTATTTTGTGATGGTGCAGTTTTTAAAATCATCAATTTCATTCCATACAGACATATGAGTTTATTGTGAAATTCACATCATTCTCATTATGATGTTCTTTTTCTCTCTGCAGTAGATTAGGGTCTGATATTTCCCTATGAATTCTCCAAGAGTCAAGAAACCACTTCTCTTTTGTTACAGTTGTTTTATCACATGTAAGCGAGACAGTGAACTTGAGTAGGTTTCATTGTGTACTGGAAGTCAGAGAGCCAGTAGGTGACTTTATATCAAGCACTTTCTGGTATTCACACAATTCACTTGGATTTTTTGGCTTTATATACTCTTTTGCTCATTGATAAAACTTGTGATATTGATCTAGCATTTGTCTTTAAACCTCAGGCATCATTTTTTATAATTAGGATAAACTGCTGATTTACTACTAAAATAAGTCTTTATATACTAGAACTTAGATGCATTTCCTTAAAAATCACATGTTGAGAATGAGTTTTAAGATATCAGCCAAGTCACCTTGTGTATGTTTGGGGAAGTCCTGGCTGTTCAATCCCAAAGTAATGGATTGGGTGGGGGTGGGGAAGGAGTTTTGCTTAATACGTTATAAATTTTAAATGTTTGTTAAGTGAATGAATAAATTGCTATCTCTTCTCACATAATTCATGAAGAACCTGCTTTATTTTATTCTTATTGAACATCAGTAATATTCATACCTTCCATTCCCTTTTGTATATCAGATACATAGTATATACACATTGGTTATTTCCCTGTTATAAAAATACTTTCCCTGTTTTTTTCCTCTTTTCCCAGTTTCTCAAACAATTAGGTCTGCATCCTAACTGGCAGTTTGTTGATGTGTATGGAATGGATCCTGAGCTCCTTAGCATGGTACCAAGGCCAGTGTGTGCAGTGTTACTTCTCTTCCCGATTACAGAAAAGGTGATTGTTAAGTAAGAGTTTCTGGGAAATGCAGAGTTCTTTTTCAATGTTGAGTTCAACCTGTGCTCTTCTTTGAGAACACATAACTCTATTCTTGCGTAAAATGAGGAAATCTAGGAGTGGGGACATCTTAAAAATCTAATTTTATTAAAGAGATGTATTTAGATTTTGATTTGTAGATTGACAGAGAATCCCTGGGTAAGTCTTATAAACTTGGATAGTTTTCTTTTTTTTTTTTTTTAAATATGGTTAATATGCCTCACCTGTTTTGATGTGACATTTAATCACATTTTGATGTATATACTTTAGAAATGGATAATCTTAAATGTGTCTTAGAAAGTATATAAATACAAAATATCTATTCAAATTTTCACTATATAAAATATGTAGATTTTTTCAACACATCATATATATATATATATATATATATATAAAAACAAATCTTTGTTTTAAGGAGGTAATATAACTAATGACATGGGTTACATTATTTTCAGATAAAAACTTGATTTGGGTGGAAATCTTTAAGCTTAAAATACAGTTTAATCTGCAGATTTAGACTATGTTGGGGATTCTGAACAGCTGTTCTTAGATCTCTGTACCCACATTCAGATCTGTCATTTCAGCCTTCCTTCTAGAATGATAATCATGTAGATGTTGGTGTTATGGAGCCAGAAATTTTAAGCCCATTTTAAAATGACTTTGAGACTATAGCCTTCTGATTTTTCTTTTTAAACTTCGAGATAATAGGATGAGCTCAGCATTGTAAAAAATGGAGTAAGTGCTTGGGAAGATGTGAGAGAAATGAGTAAGTATTTATACTTACTTATATAAGTAGAGAATATAGTGATCTGCCACTTTTTGGTCTCTCTTACAATTTGGTAGATCCCTCTTTCAGCTCATAACAAGTGACATAATAAAGTCACAGAGGATATCTATGGATATTTTAGGAGCTATAAAGTGTTTTAATTTAGAAACTGATTATGTAGTTGTGAATGGCTTCAGCATACTAATAGAAAAAGAACTGTCATGGATACCTCATTATGCTTTAAATAAAGTCAGTTACAGTGTTTTAAATATGCTTCGTTGTAGTGCTTACCAACCAATGAATCATAGGTGAAGAAGCTGTAAATTCATTTCTCTCTATATTAATATTTTTGTTGTCTTTTGACTCTCTGTTTGCACTGTAGTCTGCTACAATTGCTTTTCCTTTTTTCCTAAACTGCTCTGTGTCATTTTAGGATATTTTTTCTAAACGTTAAATCTTAAAAAGTTATCAAATCTCATTTTGCTTTGTCACCAAGGAGAATTGATGTTAGACAACAACAATAACAGACTAAACGGAAAGATTGCATAAACATTTCAGCACAAGACCTTACTGTATTGAACCTTTCAGATTTTATCAATTGGACTATATGCCTGAATTAATGGTTCAGAATTTATTCAGAAAATATTATTTTAAAATTTGATTTAGAAGCACATTCACAGAAATTATTTCTTAAGGCATAGGTGCATTTGTTGTTAAAAACAGTTCCTTAATTATGGGTTTTTAATAGACATCATTTATTTCTGTTACTGCAGGGGTCAGCAGACTTTTTCTGTGAAGGGTCAGCTAGTAAATATTTTAAACTTTGCAGGCCTAATAATCTCTGCTATAACTATTTAACTTTGCCTTTTAGTATAAAGACAGCCATAGACAAAACAAAGCTAAAACTTTATCTGTGAAACCAGGCAGTGGGCCAGATGTGGCCTGTAGCTTGTGGGCTATAGTAAGACTCCCTACTCTATTGGAATCTGAAAATTACAGGAAAACATCGAAACAATAAAATTATCTTTCTACTCTCTTCGTTCTCTTTACTCAGTTTTTAAAAATCCATTTTCTTCAGGTATAATTGATTTACAACGTTTTATTCTGTCCCCCCTCATTTTTTAACCTCATTATTTTTAATGCTTTTTACAATTGAAAAAATAACTTGCTGGAGTTGCACAGCTTATAACGGTAGTAGGTTCAGGCAATCAGATGCAGAGCACACACTTTGACCTGATTGTTCCGTGTTGTTTTTACTGTCAGTTGTTATAGATAATGGTTAATGTTATGAATATCATATGGTTATAAATGTAGTATGAATTTTGTTAATATGATGTAACAATACAGAAATGTGAAAAATAGAAAATAAAAATTCTCCTGTAATATCTTAGCCCAGAGATAACCTCTGTTAAGTTTATATCCTTTATCACTTTTCAAAGCATATATAAATAGTTTTAAAACATAATTGAGAATCATATTAATATATACTGACCTAAAACTACTCTATAATAATGGACAGATTTCTGAGTCAGAATATGTAAATCCATCTTATTCTTTTTAAAATACTTTATAGTGTTGCATTAAAGTATGCCATGTTAATTATATCTTCACCAATATATAGAGTTTTTCCAGGTTTACATTTGAGTCCTTTTTAATGTATTATTTTTCACATGTAGACCTTTTTTTTTTTTAATAGTATGAAGTATTCAGAACAGAAGAAGAGGAAAAAATAAAATCTCGGGGACAAGATGTTACATCGTCAGTATATTTCATGAAGCAAACAATCAGCAATGCCTGTGGGACAATTGGACTAATCCATGCTATTGCCAACAATAAAGACAAGATGCACTTTGGTATAAACAGTTTTTCGTTACTGCTCTCTTCCCCCTCCTTAAGTTGCAAGTTAACTTATTGAGCAGTAGGTGGTGCTCTAGTTCTTTCTTTGAAATAGTAAATAAAGCTTTTCCTCCCTTCTTTCTTTTATAATGGGAATGTACATATTTCCTATTAGGGAAAATTTTCATCCTTCCGATTCTTCTATATTGTTGATAAACAGAGGTTTAAGCCCTGTCATTTATCTTACATTCCTTACTTACCAATGAAAGGGCTTTAACCTGAAAAATAGTTAGCTTGCTTCTAATATTTTCATGTCTCAAGTCTCTTTGAGATACCAGGCCTTTTCAATTTTATCATCTTTAATATTCTCAGAATCTGGATCAACCTTGAAAAAATTCCTGGAGGAGTCTGCATCAATGAGCCCTGAAGAACGAGCCAGATACCTGGAGAACTATGACGTCGGTACCTTTTTCTGCCTTGCTCTCATATGTGGGCAAAGTTCTGTGGAATTGTAGATTCTGTTTGGGAGTTTGTTTTGAAACTACAGTTTTGAGCAATTAAGGATTTGGTCGTATCCATTAAAAAAGGCCTTTTGTACTTTTCAGGTAACATTATCTGAAATAACCATAAATGTTGATAAATTGTCACTTCTTTTCTATGTGCAGAGCTGAATGAGAGGAAAAACGCAGTTTGATTTACAAATTTATAAAATATCTTATAGTTTAAAAAAAAAAATATCTTATAGTTGACCATTCCTTACCATTCCCTTCCTGTGGTAAATATATCTTTGGCAATACCCTGTGTGTCTTTCACTGCGAATTTGGAACAAGGCTGAAGACCAGTGAATGGAAAAAACAAAGGTTTAATGGTAGATGTCAGAACACTCTTTACCTATTTTATCAGTGTAGTAATATTTTTTCATGTGTGAGGACACAGGCCACATAGTCTAGTTTTAAATGATTATACCATATCATAGAATTTTTTTAGAGTGGTATTTACATTTATTATATTTGAAATCTATTTTGCTTTTGAAGGCTTTTTACTTTTTAATGACATTATTAAGTGGATTGTACATTCTTTGAAACTGTAAACAGTATTGTGTAAAAAATTACTTGGCTAGAACAATGTTATGCAGAGTTTAAGCCCAGTAAATCCGTTGATTTGATTATGTTGTTTTAACATTCTCATATACATTGATTAAGTTATTTTCTTTAAAAAACCTGCAGATCTCATGAAACATCTTTATTTTACATAAAAGTAAACAATATAAAATTCACCAGTAACCCCACCAGTGAGAGGTAGTCATCATTAATACTTTTTATAGGGAGTATATAAGTATATACACAAAGTTTGATCACACTGTAATATTGTTTTATAACTTGCTTTTTTCACTTATCACAAACGTATTACATACCAGTAAGTATATATTTGACATCATCATTTAATGGCTGCCTAGCTTTCCATTGTGTAGTATTTTATTTAATCAATAAATTATTGTCAGAAGTTTAATATTTTTCCCTCTTTTTTCAACATTTGAAAAAATACTGCAAGGTATATCATTGTAGCTAAATCTTTGCAAATATTATTAGTTATATATGATTGTGTAGAGTTATAATTAAATATATAAACTAGAAAAGAAATTGATAGATCAAACAGATTGCATGTTTTTTTAAAGCTTTGACATTATTGCCAAATTGCCATTTGTAAAGGTTCTACTTTCACCTGTAATTTACTTCTTTGTCCATTTCTCATCTTTGCTAATAGTGGATATTACAAGAGCATTTTTTTTCAAGTTCAGGAACCTGAAATCTCTAGCTTCTGATAAATGCATGCTTTTGGCTCCACATTTCTAAAGTGCTGACTGAAGCTGCATGATTAAGCATAAATAGACCCAGAGCTGCAGAATAGCATGTAACCTGGAGAAACAGATGAGCTAAGCTTTTTCCAGTCTCTATCTGTGAGATGTTACTTTATTCTAGTCTCAGTTGAATCAAGTGTTAAATGTTAGTTCTAACAGTTAAACAACATAAATGACCCCCACTTACCACTGGCAATTGCAAATAAGCAGATACTCAGTTTCCCGAGGCTTTGGAGATTTGTGGGTTGGAAAGCAGAGCAATTCATTTGGTTACTCAGAAGTCATTCTTAAATATTTAGTGTTAAACTGTTCCAGAAATCTCCTCCAGTCTGCTGTTTCTAAACAAGGCTTTAGATGTTAAAATTTGGCATTGTTGTTTTCATTCAAAAAGTTGAATATAATCGTTTTTTCCTATTAATACTTTATATTCTTATTACAGGCCATTCGAGTTACTCATGAGACCAGTGCCCATGAAGGTCAGACTGAGGTATTTCACATTTTTCAAAACTTTTCCTGCCATGTGTGAGTTTAATCACAGTATTATTGTATGACACATAATTTGGAAAATTACTTGGATATTTTTTTTTCCTTTGAGGGAATTTGCTTATGTAAAAGTAGTCATGAAGTAGCCCAAGAATGTGTGTTGACCAACCATGAACAAGATCTTTGATAACAGCCGTTTCAGTCTAATCATTGAGACAGATTGCAGACTGTATGCTCTTTGCTTTGGCTAACAGGTGGCCTGAGTCTTCCGCATCAGTTTCCTTTGACTTGCAAGTATTAAAAAAAAAAATACCTGCACTGTAGTAAAGGTAGATAGCTAGTGTGATTTTCAAGAGTCTTTATCAGGCTCAATTCAATTCAATTCAGTTCAATT
The DNA here is from genome assembly GCF_019320065.1 of Cervus canadensis. Classification (NCBI taxonomy): domain Eukaryota; kingdom Metazoa; phylum Chordata; class Mammalia; order Artiodactyla; family Cervidae; genus Cervus; species Cervus canadensis. The sequence goes on along the minus strand of NC_057394.1, from coordinate 36,503,686 downwards.
ACTCAGTTGTATCCAACTCTTTGCAGCCCCATGGACTGCAGCACACCAGGCCTCCCTGTCCATCACCAACTCCCAGAGTTTACTCAAACTCATGTCCATTGAGTTGGTGATGCCATCCAAGCATCTCATGCTCTGTCGTCCCCTTCTCCTCCTGCCTTCAATCTTTCCCAGCATCAGGGTGTTTTCAAATGAGTCAGTTGTTCGCATCAGGTGGCCGAAGTATTGGAGTTTCAGCTTCAGCATCAGTCTTTCCAATGAACAGTCAGAACTGATTTCCTTTAGGATGGACTGGTTGGATCTCCTTGCAGTCAAAGGGACTCTCAACAAGAGTCGTCTCCAACACCACAGTTCAAAAGCATCAATTCTTCAGCGCTCAGCTTTCTTTATAGTCCAACTCTCATATCCATACATGACTACTGAAAAAACCATAGCTTTTGACAAGACGGACCGTTGTCAACAAAGTAATGTCTCTGTTTTTCAATATGCTCTCTAGGTTTCTCATAGCTTTTCTTCCAAGGAGCAAGCATCTTTTAATTTCATGGCTACAGTCACCATCTGTGGTGATTTTGGAGCCCCAAAAAATAAAGTCTGTCACTGTTTCCATTGTTTCCCCATCTATTTGCCATGAAGTGATGGAGCTAGATGCCATTATCTTAGTTTTCTGAATGTTGGGTTTTAAGCCAACTTTTTCACTCTCCTTCTCTTTCATCAAGAGGCTTTTTTAGTCCTCTTTGCTTTCTGCCATAAGGTTAGTGTCATCTGCATATCTGAGGTTATTGATATTTCTCCCGACAATCTTGATTCTAGCTTGTGCTTCATCCAGCCCAGCGTTTCTCATGATGTACTCTGCATACTTGGGAAATCAATTCTGGGCAATGTAATGAACTTTACCGTCTCTGCTCTCTTAGCTAGTCTTTTATTGAGCTGGGTCACCTTTCTGCTTCTCTTGCCCCTTTTTTCACAAGGGTCTCTTTTTCCTGAGGGCTTCCCTCATTCCCTCCTTCCATTTCTCCTTTTTCTTCCCTACAAACCTCATTCTCCCACTCTTGGGGGAGGTTTATCAGAAGATTTTTCAGTCAAATGAATAAAATTTACTTAAAATCATTTAGTGTATTTATAAAAACATTTAAGTGTAAACACCAGAGAATTATAGACTTTCTTCATTGTTATCCCATGTGTGACTTGGAGCCATGCTTTTTTTTTTTTTTTTTAATTTTTTTATTAGTTGGAGGCTAATCACTTCACAACATTTCAGTGGGTTTTGTCATACATTGACATGAATCAGCCATAGATCTACACTTATTCCCCATCCCGATCCCCCCTCCCACCTCCCTCTCCACCCGATTCCTCTGGGTCTTCCCAGTGTACCAGGCCCGAGCACTTGTCTCATGCATCCCACCTGGGCTGGTGATCTGTTTCACCATAGATAGTATACATGCTGTTCTTTTGAAACATCCCACCCTCACCTTCTCCCACAGAGTTCAAAAGTCTGTTCTGTATTTCTGTGTCTCTTTTTCTGTTTTGCATATAGGGTTATTGTTACCATCTTTCTAAATTCCATATATATGTGTTAGTATGCTGTAATGTTCTTTATCTTTCTGGCTTACTTCACTCTGTATAAGGGGAGCCATGCTTTTTTATTTACAAAGATAACATTGCCTCTATGCTTTAAAAATACTTAAAGATTACTGATTTAAGAGTATTGAACATAAATATTCCCATGATCTTCAAAAAAGTTTTTTTGAAGGAGAAAACAGTTTGATACTATGATATGACGTCAGTTTTTTATAGCTCTGTTAACTGTGAATGTTTATAATAACAGAAATAAACATAAACCTAGGAATTTATGTCCCTATAATTATACCTTCTTGGTTGCTCTCAGATTCTGCTTTCAAAGGTGTGAACCATTGCTTTTTATTTTTTTAATTTTATTTATTTATTTTTGGCTGTGCTGGGTCTTCGTGGCTATGGGGGCTTTTCTCTAGTTGTGGCAAGTGGGGGAACTGAGCCCCCAGGGAAGCCCCTGAACCATTGTCTTTTTGACTAAGTTTATGCACACACCCAAAGGGCATGTCCAGGTGATCTCGGCACCAGGTTGGAAATGAATGGGACACTCCGCTTTTTGTATTGCTTTATATGATCTCTTGCTGCAGCCCATGACATTGCAAAGACTCAGACATGACTGGGCAACTGAAGAACAATGATATGATCTTGAGCATGTTCTTAATCTTCACTATGCTTTGCTCTTTTGTTTGTAGATTTGTAGTGTTAAAAATAGCAATGCAATGAAGATCAACATGAGATTATCATAAAATATGAAAACCATTATTTGTAATAAATAAGTACTTTAGTACATGTTTACTTTAAAAGTTGTCTTTACAGTACCCTTTCTTGCCTTCTTTTTGGCCTTTATCCAAATTACGACTTTTAATACCTCCTTTTAGATGATCTTCACATCCCTTTCTCCAGACTGAAACTTCTTGCCTTCTATGGGCTTTTTTATATGACTTGTACTATTTGCATTTTAGCTATTTTCATACTCTTTTTCATTTTTTTAAGATGTGTATTTTTTCATATTTCAGCGGCTCTAAAGTTATGGTGTATCTTACCATTGATTTCATGATTTACTTGGTGACAGTACCTTCTTTAGTGGTACATAAGTTGTTACATCTTCAAGCCAGTGGTGCCTTATATGCTCTGAAATGTGATGTCATATCTCCTGACTCTGGTCCTTAGACCTAGAATTGTTGTTGGATTCCTTTGAGTACACTCCAGAGTACCCAACACCATTCCTGGTGCATAGGCACAACACATATTTATTAATTCTCCAGAATTAGGTCAAAACTGTCCTTAGTGGTGTAAGAACTACCAAAAAAGGCTAAATCTTGGTCTTCTGTAGTCCTTGAGAAAACCAAACATACTGTTAGCCACTATTCCTCAACAGGGCACTGTTAACATTTTGTGAAGAGTTCAGTTCTTTATTGTAGGGGTGGTTTTGTGCATTTCAAGGTGGAATATAGATTATTATATTCTAGACATTATATGTCAGTGACTCCCAGTCACTGAGAGGACGAAAACCCATACCATACGTTTCCGAATTTTAGTGTCAGCTAGCTTAAAACGCCTGCACCAGGGACAGTTTTTGTGATCTTTCATTTCTGGTTCATCTACCATCTGTGGACGTAAGTCTTTGACATCTTATTATCTCCACTGCTCTCTATATTCCAGTACACTGTTTTTTGGTCAGTTTCTACAAAGCACCTCTGTCTTTCCCATTTGTATTTGTTTGATTGAACTGCCATAACAAAATACCATAGACTTGGATGACTTAGCAAGCTTATTTTCTTTCTTTTTTTAAAATTAGTTAGTTTTTATTTTTTAAAATTTTGGTTGCACTGGATCTTTGTTGCTGCCTGAGGGCTTTCTCTAGTTGCAGCTAGCGGTGGCTTCTCCTGTGGTGAAGCACGGGCTCTAGGCACACGGGCTTCAGTAGTTGCAGCTCTCAGGCTTAGTTGCTCTGCGGCTTAGTGGCTCTGTAATCTTCTTGTCCCCTGCATTGGCAGGTGCATTCTTATCCACTGTACCACCAGGGAAGTCCCAGAAATTTATTTACTCACTGTTCCATAGGCTGGAACTCAATATCAGGGTGCCATAAAGGTTGGTTTCTGGCAGGGCCACTCTTCCTGCCTTGTGGGTGGTACCTTTTCACTGTGTCCTTAAGTGGCTTTTCTTTTTTGTGCACTTGGAGAGAGAAGTCTCTAGTGTCTCTTCCTCTTTTCATAAGGATACCAGCTCTATAAGATTAGGGCCTCATCCTTATGACCTCATTTAACCTTGATCACTCCTTAAAAGCCCTGTCTCCAAGCAAAATCGTGGTGAGGATTCGGGCTTCAGCATATGGATTTCAGGAGAATACCGTTCAGTCCTTAACACCATTTTTGTGCTTTGTAAGGTCCAGTCTTTGTCTGGATATACCTTCCTGTTTGCATAGTTGGCACCCTCTCATCCTTTAGGTCTCACCTTAAAAGTCATTTTTCACAGAGGCTTTCTTTCATTACTCTTAAGTAGGGCCATCTCAGTGAATTTTCTGTCATAAAATCCTTTTGATTTTCTTCCTGGGATTTTAAAGTCTACAATACTTTTTTGTTTGTTTGTTATTGCATATATTTACTAGAATATGAGTCCCATGAGGATATGGGTCATCTTTGTCATATTTACCTTGAATCTCCAGGACAATTCTTGGTGTATAGAGGCATTTATGAAAAATTGCACAGTATTAAATAAGGAGAACAGGATGTAGATAGCTTAGGCAAGATACTTTCCTCAACATAAAATGAAAATAATAGCATCTACCTTATGGAATTGCTGTGAAGATTCATGAATTAATCGTATAAAATGCTTAGAATAGTACCTGGTATTTAATGGGCCTTCAATAAATACTAGGTAGTAATTTTATTTTACTAGGCTTTCAGAAAAACAAACGTGGATGGCAGAGGATGAAGCTGAACAGTAGAGTGAAGCCAGTTCAAGGGATGGCTTGAATTTTATAAACAACGGAGAGTCACCAAAAGTGGCATGTGTAGTGTTCAGTGTATCGAGTTTAAAGTGATTTAACGGATCACCTGTGTAGAAGTTGAATGTGGAATCTAAAGCTCCAGGGAGATACCTGGTGTCTTGTATTGGGTTGGCCAAAAAATTCATTCAGGTTTTTCTGTAACAGTTTATGGAAGAACCTGAACGAACTTTTTGACCAACCCAATATCTTGCATGGAAGTGGTTAGAACCGTGAGAATTCTACCGAGGGAGAATAGTGTGAACTGTAATAAACCCCTAGGGTACCTGGATGTTAAAGGAGTGGGTAGAAGAAGAGCTGGTAATAGCAGTGTAATAACAATCAACATCATTGATACTGTCTTTCAGAACATTTTCATGGGAATGGAGTAGGTAGGAGCCTCATTGCACACAGAGATTTATAGACTAATTGAGACATCAGTAAAGATGAGCCACCAAAACACAGTAGTCCTTTTAGAAGATAGGCCATAACGTGCAGCCACAGAGTAGTTGTTTACTTGTATGTTTTTTTCCCATCCCATCATGATTGTCCAGCATACTTTGGCTAATCCATAAATTTGGACAGTAGCCCCACCTCATTTATGTTTCATTAGCTTATACTGAAAGTTACTGCTTTCATGTTTCACTTGAGATTGGGAAAATAAAAGAACAACAGTGGGATATGAGGAGGCTAAAGTGTCTTTTAAATTGTGAAGAAATATCAGCAATGCAATAATGGAAACAACTTGCAAGTCGAATGTAAAGCAAAGAAAATAAAAATCCAAAAGAGTGTTTTATTTGCCTTCAAACTCCAGTTTTATTTCATGGGTAAAGCAATTTCTAATGTTTGTGATTTGTCCATATTAATTTAGGAGCCAGCCCAGGTATGAGTAGACATCTCCTGATAATTTATTGTTTGTTTAACTTTTCACAAAAAAAGACAAATTTATTGTATTGTCCAGGAACCTCCATACAAATTTATAGTAATATTGAAGAATAATAGAAACTGGCACAGTTGCTTTATCTATGTATTTAAATAAACTGGCCAATATGGAAAATGTAGCAAAAATGCTTTTAATATTGTGTTTATTTCCTTCACATCTTTTCTTAGGTATTTTTTTTTTAAATAGTTGGGATCAAACACTTTTGTGGGATTTTTTTCTTAATATTTTATCATGAGTATTTTCTTATTTCATCAAAACCCTCTTTAATAAATAATTCCTCATGGCAGTGTACTCTCATGTGACTGCATCATAGTTTACTTTCTAGTTTCCTTAACTTTTGATATTTAGATTATTTTCAATTTTTTAAGCTAAAAATATAACTTCATTGAATATCTTTGTTCTTGTATTCATTCTAGGTCCTTTGTTTAAGGTTATTTCTTGTAAATAGAATTACCTTGAATCAAAAGGATGAACGTTTTTAAAGTTTTTGTTACATAGTATGAAATTACTGTCCTTTCATTTGACTGACCAAGTGATTTGTTTGAGCACCTACTATGCCAAGTATGGTACTAGAAACTATATATACAGAGATAAATAAGATGCAATTTGTGTCTTCAAGGATCTCTTATTTCAGTGGAGATAGTCTCAAAATTAGCTGTTGTCCATGTTGAATTCTGTTTTTAAATTTTGGCTTGTTTAATAGAGGTAAATAATACGGTTGATTGCTAAGATCATTTGAAGATCTGTTGTTTAAAAGTTTCTGAAATGAATTTCAACCATGAAATTAAATTATAAATGTAATTTGTTTTGGTTAGAGTTGTCTTAGAAGGTTTTTTTTGACTGTTAGGTAAGCAGTGGGTAAATCCTGATTTCAGGTGTATGTGTAAATTGTGTGTGTCTGTGTATGCAGTTGGCTTTTTTGGCCCAGTCGGTGTAGACGGTGTGCAATGCAGGGAGAGACTGTGTCAAGTTTTATCTTCATTAGATGTTTAAGAATTATTTGCATGACTTCATTTTACTCTGAAGTATAGTTTTTCATTATTTTGATTATGTTAGAGTTACAAAGAGTCAAGATGTTTACATTTATTTTCCTTTTTTCGGGATTTATTTTCTTTCCTTGACTTTGAAAAAAACTGAAAATATTAGGAAAAAATTGAGTTCTTATATAATGTATAATTTAAATACCTGATTGTCTTGGGAGAATCAGATGGGAACAGTAAATGAAATTCTGATGAAAAGTATCTTGCATTTTAAGCTATATTGTTTTGTCAAGAAACCTGAAATTGAATCTTTCTGATCTTTCTTTTTTCCCCCCATTTATTTCCAATATCCCTTTTTCATTATTTCATTCAAACATGAACAACTTATGTCATTCTTAAAATTGAGAAATGCTATGGAACTTTTAATTTCATACTCTTTTGCCTTTTTCTTTGTTTCTGTTATCATTTTTTCGGTATATCATTCCTGATTAGAAACCAGTTTAGATTATGTGTGGAGTTGAGTGGCAGAGCTAAATTTGAAGGTGGAAGTACAAATTAAAATTAGTCATAGTGGGGGGAAATATTGAAATGGTTGTTTTTTTCTGGTCTTTTGTTTTCACGCAGTGATATTGTGCCTCCATACATGTAATCAGTTCTTCTTTATCTAATATCACTTATAGACGATGGTTATGTAAATTAAATTTGTTATGAAAAGGGTCAGAATGTAGTTACTACTCTGTCCTGTTTACACTTTTTTCCCCTTTCTTTTAGGTTATCAAGTATTTTGTTCAAATGAATTAGAGTAGTCTGTTTTTCTTTTTTAAGCTTTCTGCATCATCATCTTTTTTTCTCCAGTATCAGGGCTTTGGAAATGGAGATATATTGCTATTATTACTTTAAAGGAAGTTCTTACATGGAGTAGGAAATGGCAAGCCACACCAGTATTCTTGCCTAGAAATTTCCATAGACAGAGGAGCTTGACGAGCTACAGTCCATGGGGTTGCAAAGAATCAGACACGATTAATCGAGCACAAGTTCTTGTATTGAACTTATATTGAACTTGGTCAGTTTACTCTTCCAGACCTGACTAGAAGTAACTCTTCTATTTAAAAACATCTTCAACAATAAAAATAGACTTGAAGTTGTATTTGAGGATGGGGGGCTTTTCTGTTTGTTTGATTATAAACCTCAGCTTTCCAAAACAAATGTTTATTTTGAGATTTATTTGTTTTTGTTTGTAGTCAGTGAGAGTCTTATTTGGAGCTACTCTCAAATTGTAAAAAAAAAAAAAAAAAAGAATTTCTGGGACTTAGTCTGGTCAGCTAAACTATGGTAAGCTTGAGTTTAACGTAATATATGTAGGTCATTATATTGACAGAGATTTCTGACATGAAGAATTGTTAATGGAAGTGAGAAAATACAGTTGTTAAACCAGTAAGAGAAACAAATCTCTAAATAATATCTAGAAATCTGTGGGTATCTTGATTTATTAGGTGAGCAAAATGAAGACATTTGCCCTTTTCCATGGAACAAGTAGTCATATTTTGTGTATTTTGATATCTAGCCCATGTTTCACTTTGACTTCTTTGCCAACTGAACATGGATACTTTGTAGGAAATTTGCATCTTTTGCAATGAATCTAGTTAATCCTGTTTTAAATTTGTACCTCAAATTTAGTGTGATTCAATATATTACACTGAAATTTATTCAAGTCTACAGGAATCCCTTTGGAATTAATTTATAATTTTGATTCTAAACTTTTAAAGTTTTATATATGTGTACATACTCTCATACGCATATGGCCACCTTTGTAATTTTACTTATTTTCCTGGCATTTGACAGCCCTAGAGAAGTTCCTAATTTTTTTTTCCTTTCCGTGTGCCATTTTTTAGACTCAGTGGTGTCTTTAAAGCTGGAAAGGACATGTCCTATTCTGGAAATAAATTTAATTTCACGATTAAGTACATGTTTTATCAACAAGTCAATTAAAAGAGTGATTTAGTAGGTAGGTATTCACAACAAAAGATTCTCACCATGAGATACCTGGGGTTGCTGGAAACATTGGGAATCACTTTGGGATGTCACAGGATCAGTCGTGACTCTTCTTATGTCATTTATGGGTGAATACAATTAAAATTGACTGCTGACATGCGTATCATTTTCCAAGTATTCTCTTCAATCTCATTGCTTTTAAAAGTATGTCTGTCTTCTTATAACGATGGTTACCAGTTACTAAATACATCTTATGTGGTGGGCATTATATTCAGCGCTGTGTGAATCCTATTCTAATCTTCTCAGTTCCGAAAGTTAGATACTACCCCATTTTACAGACTGAAAGACTAAGAAATTATTAACTTGTCAAAGTCACACAGCTCATAAGTACTGCCCATGCTCTTAAGGCAACAAAATGTATTGGTGAATCAAAATTTGCTAAAAGAAACAAAAATAAAGTGAAGTTTTTAAAATTTTTAGTTTGTCCTAAAAGCAAGGGTAGATACAGCAAATAATACCACTGTGTAATGAATTATAAATGACTGCTCGGCATTGTGCCGAATACTTTGTTCTTTGTTGCCCTTATAGTTCAATTAGCTCTTAGTCAATAATAGATTTTTCCTTATGTTAAACCTAAAATCTTACCCATAAACCAACCAGTCTTTTGGTAATTATGTTATGTATATTTTGAAAAATAGTCATTAAAGTGTCTACCAACCAATGATCCCTTTATATTTAGGAAATTACATGGTTATAATGATATTTTTCTTAATAACAGGTTGCCCTTTTAAATGGGAAAACATTTTGGGAAATGTTTAAATGGGAAAACATTAAGCCAAAAATATATTTACTTTATTTTAACATTTTAGAATAATTTAGATTTAAGCACTTAAGATAAACTACCAGTTGATGTCTTATAGAGAATTAACATTAGTCCCACCCTCTGCCCCCTTTGTTAAAAGGTCCATATCATTTCTTTTTAGTGTTTATTGCATTTCTAATTCTTTAGTTATTATTAAGTACTTTAAAGAGTAATCTCTTTATTTTTCATACTGACAGAGACATGTATACTAACTGAAGGAAAAGTAATTTGACTTTTTAAATCACACACTCAAAAGAAAATCTTTTTATTAAAGGCTTGAAATATTTTTTAAGTCTCCATGGCATTTCTAATTTTGTGGTTATTAAACAGTTTATAGAGTAATTGACTCATTTTTTCATATACAAAATGACATACACATTAACTGTGAAGGGAGAGTAATCTGACCTTTTAAAACCCAGGTATTTTTTTGTTGTTGTTGTTGTTTTCTGAACTAGTTGTAAGTTTGAACTCCTTTTGCAAAATTCAGACATAAAGTGAAGAAAGTAGGGCAAACCACTAGACCATTCAGGTCTGACTTAAGTCAAATTCCTTACTATTACACAGTGGAAATGACAAAGAGATTTAAGGGATTAGATCTGATATGCCTGAAGAACTATGGACAGAGGTTCGTAACATTGTATAGGAGACAGTTATCAAGACCATCTCCAAGAAAAAGGAATACAAAAAGACAAAATGGTTGTCTGAGGAGCGCTTACAAATAGTTGAGAAAAGAAGAGAAGCTAAAGGCAAAGGAGAAAAGGAAAGATATACCCATCTGAATGCAGATTTCCAGAGAATAGCACAGAGAGATAAGAAAGCCTTCCTCAGTGATCAGTGCAAGGAAATAGAGGAAAACAATAGAATGGAAAAGACTAGAGATCTCTTCAAGAAAATTAGAGATACCAAGGGAACATTTCATGCACAGATGGGCACAATAAAGGACAGAAATGGTATGGACTGAAGAAGCAGAAGATGTTAAGAAGAGATGGCAAGAATACACAGAAGAACTATGCAAAAAGGCCTTCATGACCCGGATAACCACAACAGTGTGATCACTCACCTAGAGCCAGGCATCCTGGAATGTGAAGTCAGGTGGGCCTTAGGAAACATCACTACGAACAAAGCTAGTGGAGGTGATGGAATTCCAGTTGAGCTATCAAATCCTAAAAGATGATGCTGTGAAAAGTGCTGCACTCAATATGCCAGCAAATTTGGAAAACTCAGCAGTGGCCACAGGACTGGAAAAGGATTGGATTTCATTCCAACCCCAAAGAAAGGCAATGCCAAAGAATGTTCAAACTACTGCACAATTGCACTCATCTCACATGCTAGCAAAGTAATGCTCAAAAATTCTCCAAGCCAGGCTTCAACAGTACGTGAACTGTGAACTTCCAGATGTTCAGGCTGGATTTAGAAGAGGCAGAGGAACCAGAGATCAAATTGCCAACATCTGCTGGATGTTGAAAAAGCAAGAGAGTTCCAGAAAAACCTCTACTTCTGCTTTATTGACTACACCAAAGCCTTTGACTGTGTGGACCACAACAAATTATGGAAAATTCTTCAAGAGATGGAAATACCAGACCACCTTACCTGCCTCCTGAGAAATCTGTGTGCAGGTCAGGAAGCAACAGTTAGACCTGGACATGGAAAAACAGACTGGTTCCAAATTGGGAAAGGAGTACGTCAAGGCTGTATATTGTCACCCCGCTTATTTAACTTCTATGCAAAGTACCTTGTGCAAAATGTTGGGCTGAGTGAAGCACAAGCAGGAATCAAGACTGCCAGGAAAAATATCAGTAACCTCAGATACGCAGATGACACCACCCTAATAGTAGAAAGTGAAGAGGAACTAAAGAGCCTCTTGATGAAAATGAAAGAGGAGAGTGAAAAGGATGGCTTAAAACTCAACATTCAGAAACCTAAGATCATGGCATCTGGTCCCATCACTTCATAGCAAATAGATGGGGAAACAATGGAACCAGTGAGAAGACTATTTTCTTTGGTTCCAAAATCACTGCAGATGGTGACTGCAGCCATGAAATTAAAAGATGCTTGCTCCTTGGAAGAAAAGCTATGACCAACCTAGACAGCATATTGAAAAGCAGAGACATTACTCTGCCAACAAAGGTCTGTCTTGTCACAGCTATGGATTTTCCAGTAGTCATGTATAGGTGTGAGAGTTGGACCATAAAGAAAGCTGAGTGCTGAAGAATTGATGCTTTTGAACTGTGGTGTTGGAGAAGACTCTTGAGAGTCCCTTGGACTGCAAGGTGGTCCAACCAGTCCATCCTAAAGGAGATCAGTCCTGAATATTCATTGGAAGGACTGATGCTGAAGCTGAAACTCCAGTAGTTTGCCCACCTGATGTGAAGAACTGACTTATTTGAAAAGACCCTGATGCTGGGAAAGATTGAAGGCAGAAGAAGGGAGCGACAGAGGATAAAATAGTTGGATGGCATCACTGGCTCAATGGACATGAGTTTGAGCAGGCTTTGGCAGTTGGTGATGGACAGAGAAGCTTTGCATGCTGCAGTCCATGGGGTCGCAAAGAGTAGGACACGACTGAGCGGCTGAACTGAACTCTGAGTTTGAAAATAGAAAGATTTGAGCCATTGATTGGGAATATAGATAGAGATAGTAATAGGTTTGCCTCTATGAATAAGGTACTTGGCAGTTGACAGGTGGGTGGATTTGTGTATGATGAAAACACTGAAATTGGAGTCAAGAGTCATAGGTTCTGCCTCTACATTTGGTCACTACTTACATGCTTTGGGCAAGTCAGCTGAGCCCTTGTGCCTCTGAAAAGTGCTAACACGGTCATGATGCTTGTGGACTGTATCCAAATAGCTAACTGTAATTTTTTTAAAAACTCCGAGGGTTAAGTCATAATCAGAATGGTTTAAAAAAAAAAAAAAATCTCAAAATGAAAGTCTATACCTAATTCCTTTATGCAGAAATGGTTAAACTCAGAATTCTTTCTGAAGAACAAAGCATTTAATTCCTAGGGTTTCTGAAAAGACTATTCTGGGATTTTCCAAACTGTAATGAAGAGATAGATTTATATTGCATGGGCAGTGGTATGTATGAAGTCATATTGTATTGTTGCAAACCCCCACAGTAAGCAGAGGGGGCATGGGTTCAGTGTTAATGTTCTGGCAGACATTGATATTATTAGTAATTCTAATGAAGTACATAATTTTTAACAATTTCAGATTCTTCTACTAGAACTGAAAAACTGAGTAAATGAGTTCTTTATTCAGGTGCTCCAGAAAGTGAGCTCTTGATTAAAATCTTGAGAAAGACTCAAGAATAAGTTGTCAGTATCTGATCTTTTCCAATTAGTATGGAAAGGAAATTGGATATTTATTCTGAAGATTCTGCTCACAGTTTAAATTTTCATATTTGAAAGCAAAGCTCACTTAGCTGTCAATGCAGTTGCTTAAGTAACTAATACTACAGTGTAAAAGTTGGTGAATATGTCTTTAATCTTTGTAATTCTAAGAGAGAGCCTATGAAGTTTAAGATGCCGTAATAACATTCTTCATATCAAAGTCTTTTCATCTCTTAAAATAATATTACTTGAAAGTCCTTTCTGAATTATCATATAAACTTTTCATTGGAATTGAAAGTATTTATGATGTACACTGTTATGTCTGTATTATGAGTTAAATTATCTTTATAAATTGTGCAGTTGGAGAAAATGTGTATATATTGTGTTCCTATAGCTTTAGGCAGTAGGAATAAGTATGAGTAAAAATTTTAAATTATTGGTTCTAATGCTTAACATCTCAACATAGTCATTTACTTACAAAAACAATATTTAGTATGCTAGCAATATGACAGTGGATAAAAGATTTTCCTAAGTGCATTACAAAGCAGTTACAAGTAAGACAGTCATAATATAGTAAGTATTTGATACTGTAGAATACTTGCCAAGTAGAAATACATGCATACACTCATGAACTTTGGTGTATGAAACTTATTCAGGAGGTTGTGCTTTTGAACATATCCTATCTTTTTTTCATTCCTTTCCCTTGTAAATGGTAAACATGATGAACAAAAACGGCTAAAATTACCCATAGATAATCTGATCGTGTTTGGGAAAAAATAGTATCTTCATCTTTATTGTTTTTTAACAGTTTTTCTTTTAAAAAAAAAAAAAAAAAACACACATTGTTTAACACTGGCTCTTAGCTGTGACACATGGGATATAGTTCCTTGACCAGGGATTGAATCTGAGCCCCTGCATTGGGAGCACGGAGTCTTAACCACTGGATGACCAAGGAAGTTTCCCTTAACAGTTTTTTTTTTTTTTAAGATAATTTTATTTATTTATTTATTTTTGGCTGTCCTGGGTCTTTGTTGCAGCACAAGCTTTTCTCTATTTGCAGTGAGCAGGGGCTACTCTTTAGTTGCAGTGTGCGGGCTTCTCATTGCAGTGGCTTCTCTGGTTGTGGAGTCCGGGCTTTAGGGCACACAGGCTTCAGTTGCGGCTCCCAGGCTCTAGAACACAGGCTCAATAGTTGTGGTGTACAAGTTTAGTTGCCCCAAGGCTTAGGGGGTATTCCTGGGTCAGGGATTGAATCCATATCCCCTGCTTTGGCAGGCAGATTCTTTACCATTGAGCCACCAGGGAAGCACATATGTTCATCTTTAAATAGAAATGATCGTAATCTCTACCTTAGTGGGATCATTGTAAGAATCTATATAGAACATTTAGTATGCAGTGGTAAGCGCTCAGTGTTAGCTGTTAATATTGTTGACTAACGACCATATGAACTAGTGTGACTATTTACTACTGCGTGTGCTTAGTCACACAGTCGTGTCCAACTCTCTGCAGCCTCTGTAGCCCGCCAAGCTCCTCTGTCCACGGGATTTTCCAGGCAAGAATCCTGGAAGGTGTTGGCATTTCCTACTCCAGGGATCTTCCTGACCCAGGGATTGAACCTGTGTCTCTTGTGTCTGCTGCATTTGAGGTGGATTCTTTATGATTAGTGCCACCTGGTAAGCAGTTTAATATGTTAAAGGCTCAAGTAGAAAAGGTAGACAGTATGTACCAACAGATAGGGAATATCAGCAGAGCTGGAAACTATAAGAAAGAATCGAGTGGAAATCTAGAAATGAAAAGCACAATACCAGAGACAAAGAATGCCTTTAATGGGTTTGCCAATAGACTCAACAAAGTAGAAAAAAAGATGTGAACTAAATGTGAAAATAAATTATGAAATTTCTACTTTATTGACTATGCCAAAGTGTTTGTGTGGATCACAACAAACTGTGGAAAATTCTGAAAGAGATGGGAATACCAGACCACCTGACCTGCCTCTTGAGAAATCTGTATGCAGGTCTGGAAGCAACAGTTAGAACCGGACATGGAACAACAGACTGGTATCAAATAGGAAAAGGAGTACGTCAAGGCTGTATATTGTCACCCTGCTTGTTTAACTTATATGCAGAGTACATCATGAGAAACGCTGGGCTGGATGAAGCACAAGTTGGAATCAAGATTGCCGGGAGAAATATCAATAACCTCAGATATGCAGATGACGCCACTCTTATGGCAGAAAGTGAAGAAGAATTAAAGAGCCTCTTGACTAAAGTGAAAGGGGAGAGTGAAAAAGTTGGCTTAAAGCTCAACATTCAGAAAACTAAGATCATGGCATCAGGTCCCATCACTTCATGGCAGATAGATGGGGAAACAGTGGAAATAGTGAGAAGACTTTATTTTGGGGGGCTCCAAAATCACTGCAGTTGGTGACTGCAGCCATGAAATTAAAAGATGCTTGCTCCTTGGAAGGTAAGAAGCCAGAATTGAAAGAGACACATGTACTCCAGTATTCATTGCAGCACTGTTTATAATAGCCAGGACATGGAAGCAACCTAGATGTCCATCAGCAGACGAATGGATAAGAAAGCTGTGGTACATATACACAATGGAATATTACTTAGCCATTAAAAAGAATACATTTGAATCCGTTCTAATGAGGTGAATGAAACTGGAGCCTATCATACAGAGTGAAGTAAGCCAGAAAGATAAAGACCAATACAGTATACCAACGCATATATATGGAATTTAGAAAGATGGTTACGATAACCCTGTATGCGAGACAGCAAAAGAGACACAGATGCATAGAACAGTCTTTTGGACTCTGTGGGAGAGGGTGAGGGCAGGACGATATGGAAGAATGGCGCTGAATCATATAAGTTATCACATGTGAAACAAATCGCCAGTCCATGTTTGATGCATGATACAGGATGCTCGGGGCTGGTACACTGGGATGACCCAGAGGGATGGGGTGGGGAGGGAGGTGGGAGGGGGGGTCAGGATGGGGAACACATGTACACCTGTGGCGGATTCATGTCAATGTTTGGCAAAACCAATACAATATTGTAAAGTAAAAAAAGAAAACTGAGATTTTAAAAAAAATTACACAAAAAATGTTTTCTAACCACAGTGGAATTAAACTAGAGATAAATAGCAACAAAAAGTATCTGGGAAGTTCCCAAATATTTAGAAATTAAACAGCACATTTCCAAGTAGCTCATAGATCAAAGAGGAAGTCACCAAGACAAATAGAAAACATATTAAAAATATTACTTTAATTGAATTATAGTTGATTTATGATGTTGTGTTAGTTTCTGGTATACATCAAAGTGGTCCAGTTACACATATTTTTTTTTCAAACTATTTTCCATTGTGGTTTATTACAGAATACTGAGTAGGGTTCCCTGTGCTCTCCAACAGGATCTTGCTGTTTATCTTTTTTATATGTAGTGTCTGTATTTATATGTAGTATTTTATAGTTCATGTCTGCCAATTCCAAACTCCTGATTTATCCCTCCCCACTTTGGTAACCATAAATTTATTTTCTAGAAAACACTTTGAGTGAAAACAAGTTAAATATATTAATTTGCAAGTTACAGCTAAAGCAGGAATTAGAGAAGAATCTATAACATTAAGTACTTACAGTAGGAAAGAAAAGGCAGGGGTTAGAGAAAAGTCTATAGCAGTAAATGCTTATAGAAGAAAAGAAAAAGTCTTCAAGTCAGTTTTTACCTTAAGGTAGCAGAAAAAAAAAAAGCAACTTAAACCTAAAGCATGCAAAAGGAAGAAATAATTGAAAGTGAAAATCAGTAAAATTCATTATTCTAGAGGTCCTGTAGCCAATGCAGTAAGGCAAGAAAAAGAAATAAAGGACATATGGATTGGAAAGGAAGAAACAGATATCTGTATTCACAGAGAGCATGAATTTTTATGTGAAAAATGGGGGAAGGGTTTGTGTGTTAATGTCATAAAAGATCAAGGCTATTGGAGCTGCCTCCTTAAAGAATACTAACAAGACATGAGAAATTCCAGTACCTGCTCCCAGATTTGATCCTGAAGAAAAATGCTGCAAAGGACATGAATGGATCAACTGACAAAATTAAAATATGGATGGAAGGTTCAGTTCAGTTCAGTTCAGTCACTGGAAGGTTAGACCAAAGTCTAATGTGACACCGAACTTAAATCCATCCTAACACAGCTCATATCTATATGAAATTTTGCAGATGATAACTGCTGTTACATAAAAGTATTTCAGGGTAAAAGACCATGATATATGTAACTTACCCTCAAATGGTGCAGGAAAGAAAAAGAACTGTGTAGAGAGACAGGAAGAGAGAGTGTAGGTACAGATGGTAAAGGAAATTGGGATAAAATGTCATAGGTAAATCTAGGTGTTTCCTGTGTACTCTTTTTATTTTTATGAAACTGAAAGTGTTAGTCGTTCAGTCGTGTCCAACTCTTTGTGACCCCATGGACTGTAGCCTGCCAGGCTAATCTTTCCATGGGATTCTCCAGGCAAGAACACTGGAGTGGGTTCCTGTGCCTTCCTCCAGGGGATCTTCCCAACCCAGGGCTTGAACCTGTGTCTCCTGCACTGCGGACAGATTCTTTTCTGTCTGAGCTACCACATTAAGCACTCAATAAATACTAGGGATGCAGCCCATTGTGTGTGCAGCCAGCTGTCTGGCCCTCTGTGTTGCGCTCAGACTATGTGAGTGAGAGCAGACACTTTATTATATACACTTTTGTTCCCATGAAGAGCCAAGAAAAGCATTCGTTTGTGTTTTTCTAACTGATTGATTATTATTATGAGCAGCTAAAGTGTTCACAAACAAATATAAAACCCTCATCACAATGATAGCTTTCAGTTGTTGTATTGTTTACATAGATCAAAAGTGCTCAGTCGGATCATAGAATTTTCAGGGTTGAAAGAATCTTAGAAATCATTCAGGGAAAACCCCTTCATTTTCCTTAAGAGAATAAGTTGTGGTTAGTGAAACCCATTATCACTAAGCCAGGATTTATACCACTACTCTTTTTACTTCTCACTATGGTTGTTAATGACTATAACTTTATCACACTGCTTTAAACTTAGTTTCATGTACTGGTATCATTTATTGGAGGTGACAGTTGTCAAATTATCATTTGGATTACCATGAATAAGTTAGTTACTATTCAGCATGTACATTTCATGGGAAACCCTTGGGTCAGATTGCCTTTTGTGGTACAGTAGTGTTTGGTAGGATGACTCCCAAAAATCTAACTTTAAGAGGATTACATCTCTTGTGGAAGCTAGTCTAATAATTTAGTATTAAAATCTTTTTCTTAGCCACTTAAGTTATACACCCTGGTGATTAAGATCATTGGATTATAGAACCAGATTTCCTGTGTTTGAATCCCAGCCCTGCTACTTCCTGGCAGTGTGACCTGGGTTATGTTACTTCACCTCTTTGTCCTGATTCTTCTTTTGTAAAATGAAAATAATTACAACTATCTCATGGGTTACTGGGAGTTTAAATGAATTCATGTAAAGTGCTTAGAAGGATGCTTGGCACAAAATAAACGATGCATATTTTAATATTAAAGTGAAGTCGCTCAGCCATGTCTGACTCTTTGCGACCCCATGGACTGTAGCCTACCAGGCTCCTCCATCCATGGGATTTTTCAGGCAAGAGTACTGGAGTGGGTTGCCATTTCCTTCTCCAGGGGATCTTCCTAACCCAGGGATTGAACCCAGGTCTCCCACATTATAGGCAGATGCTTTACTATCTGAGCCACCAGAGAAGTCCTAATAACTAAAAGATGGCTAATAAGCCATGATAGTTTCCATTTAACTTGTCAGCATAAGTAAGAGGATAATTTATGCGTAGCATCCTGTTTCTGAGGGATTTTGAAGTGACTTTTTTTCTTATCACTTATTCCTTCTAAGAAAATCTTTTTACCAGTGCCTATCACCATGCAGTCTTCTTTAACACGTAATTCTTTGTATGTGTTACATGTTTTGTGTGTGTGTTCTTTTTTAAAAGAATTCGCTGTAATAATTCCATATTAGTGGCTTTTAAGTAATTCCATGAATCTGTGCTATACAAATGAGGATATGTAAATATTTTAGATGTGCATTTAATAGAAGCTGTGGAATATAACCTGATACTGTGGTTATGTATTTCCACTTTATATGCCTTTAATTAATGTTCATTTACGATCCTTTTCTAGATTATGATTGGTTAAAAGTACTGGACCATATAAATCGAAGTATGACCATACGTTGCTTTTAAGAATAACTGATCTCCCAGTAACGTGGTCTAAGTAAAATGTTCTCTTTTTTAATTATGTAGTCCTCCTCGCCATCCTCATCACAGCCTCATTCTAGCCACTGCAGAACGAAGGCCTCATCATTGTGTCACCATGCATCCCTGCCCTGGGTCAAACGTAACCATGTAGGCCCTGCAAAGGCTACCAGTCCATCTCTCCGTCTTCGTCGCTGGCGACCCTTCTTACGTCTACCACCTTTGGGTCTCCATTCTGTTGTAAGTGTAGTCAATCTTCCATCTCTTCTTCCAGTGACAAGGGGTAGTCCATTTTTTCCCTTAAATTTCTTCAGTCTTCAGAGTGCTTTTCTCTTGGTTCATCAGCCATTAGCTTTTTCTCCCCTGATAAGATTGCAAGCATACCTCTATGCTTTGCAGTTCAGCTTGACTTTCACCAGCGCCTTGGTGAACATCCATCTTTCCACTCCATATCCTGCCAACATAAAGGTCCCTGTCTTTTGATGAGTGCTGATCGACACTCATGATAATGTTTAAGTTCCTGTCAGTTGTTCAGGTGAATATGTATTCTCTTACCCTTCATCTTTCCAGTTTCATTTAGTTGACTCAGGTCAACAAATGCTGTGTGCCTTCTGCGTTCCTTGCCATCTCTTACTTTATTTTTTTTTTCATGTTTCTGAACATGACTTTAGTCTCTTGTCATGCTCTGGGGTTACTTTTACTTACTCTGTCCTTAATCTAATCCTTCATGGTGTAGGGTGTTCATCTAAACTATTTTATTCCCTGAGGTGGCTCAGGTACTTGGTTTAATCTTGATCCAATCTTCCCTGCCTGTTCAGTTTCTGAAGATCTTTTCTCAAGCAGGAGATGAAGATTTTCTCCTTGTGAATTGATACAGGATTCCCACAAATTTCACAATTTCTCTTTCTGAAGTTGGTAATGTTAGCAAACTTAAAAAGTACATTTGTTCTTGTAATTGTGCTAATTACCTTAAATGTTGAGGTTGATGATGGAATTCTAGTAATTCTCATAATTGAAATAAAATGCAGGATTGGCAACTATAGCTCTTGTCTTTCTGATGTTTTAGAAAATGGTAATGATTGCTGTTTGGCAGAGCCTACCTAGAAATGCTACATCTGAAAGACTTGGTGTATGCCATACATTTATAAGAAACTTAACACTTGAGGAAATCATTGTGACTTTTGAAGCCAGAGGAAGTCTGATTACACATACTTTAATGCTTAAAAAAATTAAAAATTGGTGTCAAACATTCTTTCCTTCTGCTTATTTACTGTTTTAGAGCTATTCCTATAAAGTGGAGTCTTGGCACTTTTCGTTAAGCATCTTCCATCAGATACCAGTATGGTCACCAAAATAGCCTTTCATCAGCAGACCGGTGTCTCTCTATTTCATTATCCTCATTGGGTCACAAACATGCATTTGTCATTTTTATTTATTTATCCACCTGATATTTATTGCTTTCTTACCGTGCCATACACTGGCACAATAGGAAGGGATACAAGTGAATCAGATGATCAGAGTAAAACCCTAATTTATAAATTCTTACTTCGGCACAATTGATTCTAAATAGGAATGAATTCCTTTGTACTTAAAAATATTCTAAATATCAATGAACATGTCAAAAAAATTGACATTTCCAGTTTTATATTTTTATGTAATATTAATGTTTGCTCCATATTAATCACTGTTTTGTAACTTCATAAGTGTTTTCATAGCCTAGTGACTAAGAACGTGTATTCTAGAATGACATTGCCTGGACTTGAAACCAGATTCTATCACTTACTAGCTTTGTGACCTAGAGCATGTTACTTAATGCTTCTGTGTGTCTATTGAGAGTACAGTGGGTGTAACTATATTACCTACCTCATAGGGCCTATGTGACAATGAGTGCAGTGGGTGTAACTATATTACCTACCTCATAGGGTCCATATGACTATTAATTGGTCAGTTCTTATAAAGTGCTTAGAACAATATCTGGTATATATTTAGTACTACAATTATAAATTAAATTTAAGCTATTTCTTATAATTTGAAATTTCTATTTAGTTTTTTAAATTTCTATTTAGTATTTAATTTTCTATCTAATTGACTTGTCACATCACTTTTTGATTCTTCATGGTAGTAAGAAGTGTGTTCTAAATTAAGAAACTTTGTAAAAATAATATATAAAAATGTAGGCAAAGATTATCTAATCTGGAATTTGTTTTTTACTGATTGTTCTTGCTTCTAGTGGAGTAATGCTTAAGCAATTGGATAAGTATAGATTTCAGACCCTGATTAATTGAAGCTGACCAAAGGAAAAGGCTTGTAATAGGTACTGAGGTTTTGTGGAAAGGGTAGAAGTTTTGAGCATTTCTTATCTTTTATAATGGTTTGAAGACTTTTCATACCTTCTTTAGCAGTTTGGATTTTTAGTATGCACTTTTGGATAAAAGGTACAATGACTCACAATTTTGAGTCACTTAGATTTAGTGATTTCTTACATTTGTGATAATGTAGTGTTAATATTATAATAATATATAATGTTTATAGGGCATATAACAGTTAACAAAGTACTTTCATCAATTTCATTTAAACCTGAAAATGGGTAAAAAACCCAGTACTCAGGGGGTTGAGTACATAGTCAGGTCTCTGATTCCAGTTGCATTATTATCTCTAGCACAGTGTATTTACTGACAAAATGTGAAAAACAGAAGCTATTATATGAGATATTATTCTTAAGAGATGGTGTAAAAATAAGTGATAATTTTTAAAAACATAATAGCTTAAAGGTTTAAAATACTTGATGTCCTATTGGAGAATTGCATCTTAAAAGGAGTAAATCAAGCCCCTTTCCTGGGGCTTGATTGTATAAGGAATTCTTTCTAGTGTTTTATATAGAATTGAATTCATAGTTTGTAGAATTGCCTAGATTTAGCCTTGAAAAATTGGGTTCTGTCTGGTCATTGCTAAAATGGGGGTACTAGGTTTGAGGGATCACTAAAATTTTTGATTCTCTGACCAGTAAAATAAGGGAACTCATTATTACTATCTAAGTGTTTGGAGAAATACCATGTTCAAGAGGGATTAGTCTTTTTTAAGATGGCGGAGAATACTGGGAAACATTTTTTGCCTCAGCAGGCGGGATAATTCTGACAAAACTGTCCAAATGGAAATGACTACCTGAAAACCTAGTGGCAGGTCCCTGTTGTGGGCGGGGCCGCCACGAATGGGGTTGCAGTCCAGAGCAGCCTAGTGTCAGAACAACAGTGATCCTGCATGACTGTGGTTCCTACCAACGGTGGGATTCTTTAGCTCTCGGTCAAGTTTAAGAAGAGCTAGTTTGCCACAGCTGGAGAAGGCAATGACAACCCACTCCAGTACTCTTTTGCCTGGAAAACCCCATGGCTTCATTCACTTCGTGGGGTCGCTAGGAGTCGGACACGACTGAGCAACGTTACTTTCACTTTTCACTTTCATGCATTGGAGAAGGAAATGGCAACCCACTCCAGTGTTCTTGCCTGGAGAATCTCAGGGACAGTGGAGCCTGGTGGGCTGCCGTCTATGGGGTCGCACAGAGTCGGACACGACTGAAGCGACTTAGCAGCAACTGCAGCAGCAGTTTGCGACAACAGTGTATGTTGTGTTACACCCATTTGCAATTTGAGGGAAGTAATCTCTGAAGAATAATGTGAGCTTAGATGAGTCACTATCTGTAAATATTTTTAGAAGCATCCAGTAAATCCATGGTGGTTTACCAGGTGACTCAGTGGCAAAGAATCCACCTGTCAATTCAAAAGTCACAGGAGATGTGGGTTCGATCCCTGGGTTGGGAAAATTGCCTGGAGGAGGAATTGGCAACCCATTCCAGTATTCTTGCCTGGAAAATCTCATGGACAGAGGAGCCCGACAAGTCACAGTCCATGGAGTCACAGAGTTAGACACGACTAAGTACCCACCCAGTAAATCCAGGATAGCGGTGTTTATTCTGTACCTTTCAATTTCTTTATCTGAAAACTTTGTATTACTTAAAACTTAAAATTATATAATTATTTGAGGGTGAAAAAATAAAAATTTGAGTTAACAAAGTTAGCAGAAGTTAACTTTGCCTTGTTGTTCAGTCATTGTGTCCGACTCTTTGCAGCCCTATGGACTGCAGCACGCCAGACTTCCCTGTCCTTCACTGTCTCCTGGAGTTTGCTCAAACTCATGTCCATTGAGTTGGTGATACCATCCAACCATCTCATCCTTTCTCATCCCCTTCTCCTCCTGTCTTTAATCTTTCCAAGTATCAGGGTGTTTCCAACGAGTCTACTGTTCACATCAGGTGGCCAAAGTATCAGAGCCTCAGCTTCAGCATCAGTCCTATACTTTGTGTTGCTTACTGGATATTAAATGATATGAGATATAATTTGATTTCTGCCTCTTTAAAACTTTTACCTCTAAAATTTGTACTTGCATTTAGCAGTGATTATATTTCATTTCAAACCAGTTAGATTTTTGAATCTAGGATGAATACACTTTTTGAATCTAGGATGAATAAAAAATACTCTTAAGTCTATATTGCATTATTCAAAAAATGAGATTATTAAGGTTAAATCATTAAGGGAAAAAACTTACTTTCTTGATGTCTTAAAATTTAACTTGAAAAGAGTTTCTTTAACTCATTTTATGCTATTTAACTTCTAAAAATTTTATTCGAATTTCAAAAATTAGACAAATTAGTTCATGAATTCATAACATTTAGCAAATATACATTGTACGTCTACTGTGTACCAGGCATTGTGCTAGGGGCTGAAGCTTTCCAAAGTGAATAGGACCTTAGGTTTTTAGGTCAGTTGAGATTAAGAGAGATGTAGTTTTCAGTGTCATTTTCAGAGATGTAGAGTCAGTGTTTTCCTTGTTGATGGGTGAACACATTTGTTATAAATATAGGCATGTTCACTCTCTGTCCACCGTATCAAAGACTAAGCCTTGAATCATATTGTTAATAAATGTTTTTTCATGTCATTTTATGTTATTTAGATGTGTTTACATGTAAGTTGATTGATTTGTTTTGACTACTAACATACATACTATGTATTTTCCCCTCCTAGGCACCAAATATAGATGAAAAAGTAGATCTTCATTTTATTGCATTAGTTCATGTAGATGGGCATCTCTATGAATTAGGTAAGAACTATTTTAATTTATCCTGGGGAGAAAAGTAGTAAATGGGAAAATCTGTATTTATGAAAACATGACTGTTGATATTTATTTTGTTCACTTAAATTGATTACCTTACAGCACTGAGCTGGCATAATAACAGTTTTCCATTTAAGATTTCTTACTAGAAAAAGCAAAAATGTTTTGTTGTTTAAGTAACTTATTAATATAATTCAAGAATGCTTGCAACCACCTTTGCAAAACAGGCAAGTAAAAATTATTATAGGAAACTCGTATAATCACTTCAGAATTCTTTACTAAATTTTTGAATTGGTTGTCAGCAGCATCTTGGATGACCATTAAAATTAGTTTCTTGATCCTGAAACTAGTTTTAAAACATAGTTTATTATTCATAATGATTAGTGTTTGTGTTCAACAGGGAGTATCACTAGTTTTCAAGCTTTTGTAACATCCTTTTGTATCACATCTGATTTTTCAAAAGACTTTACAGGACTCTGTGTTTTCTGGCAACTGTTCCTATAGGCATGTGCCAAAGTCCCCATGATTAATTACTTGGTATTGGCCTATACTTGCGTTTATCTTTTAGAAGTTTAACTCTCAGTGGACTACTTCAGGGACTATTCGGAGGAGATTCTTCTAATTTTAATAGGGTCATTCAACCATAATAAGCTTGTTATGATTCTTTCATAATACAGTACTTATGAGCCCTCTATGAAAACTTCTTAGATTAGAAAAAAGACCAAATAAAGAAAATAAAAGAGTGAAGTCCTTTTCAGTTTCTAGATACCATGATTTTTAGTTCTCTTCTCATTTGCTGTTAAATATTAACTTTACACTTTCACACTTTCCTTTTCTTTAACTTATTTAAAGACAGAAAAGTTCAGAAAGGACTCTGAGTGTGACTGTAAATGTGATCTGTAAAATTTAGATGGATTCTATATTTGGAATGCAGCAACAGAATCATGTACTTTATTTAAAAGAAGGGGTCTGTTAAAGGGGACAAGGAAAGGAAAGGAGTGTACAACCCTGCGGACCGTCGACAGTAGTAGTGATTTGAGTAGGAATCAGGCTAAGATGAAGTCACTGTCATGGGATTATATAACAGACCTGCGGGGCAACTTAGAAGGTATGCTTTCTTAATTCAGCCTCTGGAACTTACATAGAGATAAGATGTAATAGGAATTGGGGATTTCAAATATCCGATTGCTGGAAGCTAGTTTTCTCTTAAAGAGTAACTAGTAGGGCTTCCCTGGTGTCTCAGTGGTAAAGAATGCACCTGCCAGTGCAGAAGACACAGGTTCCATTCCTCATCTGGGGAGATACCACATGACACAGATCAGCTAAGCCCATGCACCCCAACTATTGAGCCTGTGCTCTCAAGCTCGGGAGCCACAACTGTTGCGCCCATGTGCTGCAACTACTAAAGTCCTAGTATCCTAGAGCCTCTGCTCTTCACCAAGAGAAACTGCACCACAGCTAGAGAGGAGCCCTTGCTTGCCACAACTAGAGAAGCACAGCAGTGAAGACCCAGCACACACACACAAAAAAAGACCCAGCACAGCCAAAAGAAATAAGAAGTGTGTGTGTGTGTGTGTGTGTATTTTTAAAGAATAACTGGTAGAAGTGGAGGTCTAAAGAGATCACTGAGACTGATCAGACACATTCTCACAGATTTAGGAAAGGCCAGAGGAGTGATAAATATGACCCATAACCAGAGATTATAAAAATGTAATGGTGACTTTCAGAATGGGAGGCTTAATAATAGAACAAACAACAGTAAAAGATACTTAGAGGAAAAAAATCTGTGATTATCTCGGTGGGAAGGAATACGTTGTCTGAAAACCCAGTTTGACTGATGAGCTGGCTCTCTGAGCTCAGAGGCTAAAGGGCAGTGGAAGGAAAGACATATATCAGGGGTTGGCTACATGTGCAGAAATGGTTCTCTTTTGTAGCACGCCAAGATCAACATGAAAGGATCTTGAAACTGGCTTGATGTAAGAACATCAGAAAAGAAAGGAACTACTAAGGTCTTGTTTGGTTCAAGTATTCTTTCGCAGGAAGAATGATCAATGTGGCTGATAGAGAATTAGAGCCCTTTGGGAATTACATTCTTTAAATGAGTTTAAAAGAATTTCCAAGTTCTAAAGAATAGCAGGAATCTTTGAGATGTCATAGAGGATAGGGATAAATATTAATACAAGACAGATGAAGATGGACAGTTACTGACTCATTGCAAGGGGAATTGGTGGTATCCCTGATGCAAATTCCTAATTTAAAAGGAACATTGAACAAGAGAAGTATTGAGTTAGTTCTTAGAAAATAGTGGTTAAGAGAACAGCATATGGTTTTTAAGGAAAAAATTATTTCTGAATACCTTTAATTTTTAAAATAAGACTGCATGATTATAGACATGGTACAGGTGAATTTCTGCAGGACCATTATGTAACAGAGGGTAGTGGTAGCCTTTAATATGTCCATTCTGTACCTAATTGTAAGGTTAACTAATGGAAGGGACTGAGTCATTCATGTTTCTTTTATTACCCCTTCCTTGTCCATAGGGCTTCAAGTAGTTCCTGGCATATGTCCTTTTAACTTGTCCCTGTCATTCTTTGAGCTCTTTCTAACTTTGTAGTGGAACAGCGTTTCCTGGCTCATCTTTTATTTTCCGTGCCTAAGCCCTGGGTTCAGCTCCTTCTGCAAGGAGCCCTGGTTCTTTCTGTTGGCAGGTGATGATTAGAACCAAGACCTGGGCACTCCGCCTGCTCATGGTGATTAAGATGCTGTGACTTTTAGGCTTTCTCAGAGGACAGAGCTAGGAAATACTTGTATGTATGATATAAATAGACACCCATATGTGAATAAGAATATACATGGACACACAATCAATTAGTTACATGTTTCTCTATATTAAAGAGCATTTATTTACATCCACATTTCTAATTCTAAGCTAATATTATACATTTTGTGCTAGTGTTACCATATTTGTGACTTCCTTTCCTGAGCAGGGGAAATCTAGCTCTCATTGTCCTTTATGTATTTTCTGACTTACGCCTTCCCTGATATATAAACAAGCTCTTGGCTGCTCAGCCTAAAGCTCCGTTCCAGATACACTGCTTCCCGCCCCCACCTGGCCCCTGATCCTGGCCTGGCCCAGAGAAATAGCCAGAGCTCTCCCAAGTGTGTAGCTGCCTTCTTCCTGGCATTGTGCAGATTCCAGCTGCCTCGGCCTCCTTGAACTCTGCTCCCCTCAAACTCTGCCCTCTTTTTCTTTGGTCTCCTAATTAAGGTGGCTGTAGGCTGCTTGGGTCTCCCTCCCTCTGCCAGTTCTCTCACTGGCAGAGAACCAGTATTATTGTTAGGCTTACCTAACAGTTCTGAGTGACATATTTCCCAGTCTGTAATACAGCCATTTCAGGTATTTTGTCCAGGTCTTTAGTTGTTTTCAATGGAAAGCCTAGTCCAGTACATTATTTCATCCTGGCTGGAGAAGGAGTTTACCTAACTGTTACTCCTCAGCCTCCCACAATGAAGATAAGAATCTCTTTCCTTTGTCCCTCTCTTGAGCTACTTCTGTCTCCCAATCACAAAATACATACTTACTTTTTCCTGTTGTTACAGTTGTTTAGATTCTTTTTTTTTAATATATAGACTTTATTGAAGTATACTTCAATATACTTACAGTGTATTGCCTTACAGTGTATTGCCTTACAGTGTTTCAGGTGATTCAGTTATACACATACACATATATTATTTTTTAGATTATTTTTCATTGTAGGTTATTACAAGATGTTGACTATAGATCCCTGTTTTATACAGTATATAATTGTTTAGATTTTTATGACTACAGAAATGTTATTCTCAGATGAGCCATAGTTAATGTACTTTTTCACTTTTTTATTTCTCTGGATTTAATAACTGTCCTGTTTTGCTTTTTGGTTTGTTTGGTTCATTTTCACTCATATTTTTCTTTAAATGTAGTGTCTTTTAGTCCAGGTCTATCACTGTGCATGCATATTGATTCAAAAATTTTTATTATGTTTAGAAGCCATGAAATTATAGGGGGGATTGTGTTTTATGGCTTGAACTTGAAGTGCCACTTATAAAACATCTGAAATTATAGACTTGGATATAGAGTATCAGTTAACTTTGGGTTTGCATGAGTTTATGTAATTCTGAACTTTTTAATTTTTTTCATAGTGTTGAAAAAGTACTACTTTATTCAAGGTGATAATGCTCTTGGTGTTCAATAAAATAATCCTAGGTTATTGAGATTGTTGTTCTGTGTTCTTACTTTGGTACATGGTTAGTAGTAGTAATATATAAACCTTGCAGTAGTTCCCTTTCATTGGTATAAATGTCAGTTGTACTTAGGAGCCTTTATCAGAAGGCTTTAAAGTGAAGAAAGAAATTTTTTATATTTCCTTTTTTAAAAAAATATTTATTTGGCTATGCCAGATCTTTAGTTGCAGCATATGAACTCTTGGTTGCAACTTGTGGGATCTAGTTCCCTGACCAGGGATCAAACCCAGGTCTCCTGAACTGGGAGTATGGAGAGTTAGCCACTGTACCACCAGGGAAGTCCTGAAATTTCTTATATTTCTGATGGTTGTAATTTTTTAAAAGCTGACATTTTGTCTTGCATATTCTTTTTTGGAAATTAAAGCCAATAGTGTTTATTTCTAATAGCATCTGTTTAGGAAGTTAATTTAGATATTCAAACGTGTAAGCAAAGTTCTAAATAACCGTTAGTGTTAAAAATATTCACATGTAGCACTTTTAAAGGGTTTGTTCTAGGATATATTATTTTACCTTTTAACTTTTGCCTCACTATGGGAAGAGGAAAATGGGAGTTGAAAGTACTAATACATTATCCTGTCATTCTTAATTAGTGGAGACTAAAGAAATAGCACAACTGAATAGAATATGTGATTCTTGAATAGATCCCACATAGAACAAAACAGCATGAATAAAGGATATTTCTGGGTCAACTGGAAAAATTTCTAAATGAAATAAATGTCATTAATTGTTTATATTATTAAAAAAGCATATTATCCTATACAAACAACTAACCATTCACCTGTTTATTTTTCCACAGATGGACGGAAACCATTTCCAATTAACCATGGGGAAACTAGTGATGAAACTTTATTAGAGGTAACAGTAAAACCTGTTGGCCCACCTTCAGTTTATTAATATTCTTGTTACCTTTAAAACATCTCTAAAGAGAACTGGTTAACTTTTCTCTGTATATCTTCTTGTCCTGGCTTTCTGGAAAAAAATCCAAAAAGAAAAATTTGAACTAGTGTTAAAAATCTACAGCCAATGAAAGAGGTTTGGAGAACTCTTGGTGTAAACAAGTATCAAATTTGAAAACAAACAGTTGCACATCGTATCCCATGTTTCATTAAATCCAAGGTACCATCATTTGTTTCTTGATTTTAAAGATTTTAAAATTTATGAACAAATAGTAAGGCTTAGAATCAATGAAACATGTAATTTTCAGGTTAAAAGCTTCTTTAAAGCCTTTTAAGAAAGAACACTTAGCATATTTCTTTGTACTAAGCAAGTTAGGCCACCAGCTATTCACTTTTCTGGTGTCCTCTGAGTTATTTTGCATTTGAGAGAAGAAGTCTGCAGCATAAAATTACTATGAATTAGGAAGCTATGAAGCATTTTATTTATCATTTGTAAGTAAAACACATGTTTTTAAACTGAAAGATTATGTATCTTTTTTCCCTCTAGGATGCCATAGAAGTTTGCAAGAAGTTTATGGAACGTGACCCTGATGAACTGAGATTCAATGCCATTGCTCTTTCTGCAGCATAGCCCGTCCAGAATGGAAACACCAAATACTGTATTATTTGCAACAAAATTAAATTTCCTCTGCCAGACACTAACTCACAAATTTTGATATTTTCATTAACTTGACTGATTAAACTTTATGTGAACTAAACTTTGACTTAATCTGTGTTTTATATTATTTTTTGCCCCAAATTAAAGCTTCTGTTCTTTTTTTCCCTGTCTTTCTTGTGAAGGATTTGCCTTGTTGGATGACTAGCAATATCTTTCTTATTCTCTTTGAATTTCATAGGAGAGTCTGTATTGGTACACAGGCACAATTTCCGTATGCACAGTATGAACATACATATTTATTTAATGGACATCATCATCGATTTGTAATGAGCTGGATACTGTTCTGGGGGCTGGAGTTAACAGTGAACACTATAGCAGGTTCCATAGTCATGAAGCTTATGTTCCTGTGAGAACAGACAAATGATAAGCACATTAATGGGGCTTCCTAGGTGGCTCAAATGGTAAAGAACCCACCTGCTAACACAGGAGACGCAGGCGAGAGAGGCAGATTCAATCCCTGTGTTGGGAGGATCCACTGGAGGAGAAAATGGCAGCCCACTCCAGTATTCTCGCCTGGAAAATCCCATGGACAGAGGAGCCTGGCAGGCTACCATTCTTCGGGTTGTCAAGAGTCAGACAGTACTTTTGAGAATGAACCCTCCACACACACACAGACACACAAGCACATTAATAAGATACATCCCAATAATAACAGCAATGCAGAAAAAGTTAGATTTGTGTTAGTGACTGAGTGGATCCTTTAGGTTATTGTGTTTAGAGAAGGCTTCTGTGAGAGGTAACTTTGAAGTTGAGATCTGAGCAGCTAAACATAGCTAGTCATAGGAAGATGGTGGGGAAGAGTAGAGGGACTATTTACTGCAGAGTTCCTAAAGCAGACAAGTCTTGCTGGGTTTTAGGACCAGGAAAAAAAAAGGTTCATATAACCAGAGCATTGAGAGTAAGGGGGAAAATCCAAGAGAGAGGTCAGAGTTGGAGAGCTTAGTGACACAGGAATACAGGAAAAGGCATTTGCTTAGCACAGGTGTGAAGGTGAGCCATGGGAGTGTTTTACACAGGAAAGTGACCTGGTTTGGTTTATAATTTTAGGTCAGTGATTACTTTGTGGATAATAAATTGGGGGGAGGGGGTAAGAAAAGGAGTAGAGAGACTTGTGAGAAGCCCACTGCTTTAGTTCAGTGACAGATGATGGCTAGGGTCTTAAAATTAGTAGTAATTTGGAGAGAGATCTGGGTAAATTTGGGTGTGTTTTTAATAAGGAACTTGATAGGGTGAAGGTGGAAAGGTATTTGTAGAGTTAGCACGGGGTTGGTGTAATGGTCCATCTTTTTAGGAGAATATTGGTTACACTGTATACATTTAGCAAAACTCATTGAATTGTTACTTCATTGTATATATATTTTACGCTCAAAAAAACAGGGCAGAAATGAACTGGAATGAGAATAGCAGTTAGGAAACAGATTAAATTGATCCAGAATGAAGTTCTGAACCCATAAAGTTGAATGTAGATGTTGATACATGCTTCACTGAGTTGGGGTGGATTCCTGAGGCTGTAACATGAGATAAGTGGTGTTTTAAAAATATGAAACAGGCTTCCCTGATGGTCCACTGGTTAAGACTTTGCCCTCCCAAGGCAGGGTCCGGTGCCTGGTCTGGAGAACTAAGATTTTGCATACTGCACAGCGCAACCAAGAAAAAAAAAAAGGCTAAAAAAGTGTGGATATTTGTATGCGTATAATTAGTTCACTTTGCTACACAGCAAAACTAATACAACATTGTAAACCAACTATATGTCAATTAAAATTAACTTTAAAGGAGATGGTAGGTAACTTGATGCAGGTGTTAGCTAACACTGTGGTAGTAGTGATTTTGCAATACATACGTTAAATACATTGTACAACTTAGAAAAGTAATGGGGCTTCCCCCGTGGTCCAGTGGTTAGGAATCCACCTTGCAATGGAGGAGACACAGATTTGATCCCTGTTCTGGGAACTATGATCCCACGTGGCACAAGGCAGCTAAGCCCAGGCGCCCAACTACTGAGCCTGCGTGCCGTGATTAGAAGCCGGTGGGCTGCAATAAAAGATCCTGCGTGCTGCAGCTAAGATCAGACACAACCTAAAAAAAGACCCTTTTTTTTTTTTTGAAGTGATAGGCTTGTTGAGTACATGGAATCTTTGTTATTCAAAGTGTGGTTACATCAACATTACCTAGGGAACTTGTGAGACTGAATCAGAACCAGTGTTTTAAGATCCCTGAGTGAGTCATATTAAGTTTGGGAAGCACCAGATTAGAAAAAAATTGACTATAAGTCATTTTGGACCTGTCTATTAAATTTACTACCCAAATATGTTGAAGAGGGCCTGAATGAAATGTTGGCAGTAAAGATGAAGAAAAAATCGGAAACAGTTCTATAAATGGATGGCATATAGAGACGATGCTTTGTCATGCCAATAACAACAACCAAGTGTTCTGCTTTTTTTTTTTTTTGTTATACTGTTTGCATTTTGTACACACACTTGTCTTGTATATCATCTTAAATATTTTAAATATTCCTAAGCAGTGTTCTGCCTGTTGCCTTGCTGGGTTTCTCCTATATAATTTCTTAGTTCTTAATGACATATTAGCAAGAATTTATGTAGTTTCTCAAAGTTTTCTAGGTTGAACACTAACTTTAAAAAAATGTTAATATTTTTTATTGTTATATTTGATTTACAGTATGTTTTAAGTGTATGGAGCTTCTCAAGTGGCTCAGTGGTAAAGATCCTGCCAATGCAGGAGACGCAAGAAACATGGGTTTGATCCCTGGGTTGGGAAGATGCCCTGGAGTCGGAAATGACACCCCACTCTAGTTTTTTTGCCTGGGAAATCCCATGGACAGAGGAGCCTGGTGACTACAGTCCATGGAGTTGCAAAGAGTCGGACATGACCGAGCAACTGAGCATGTTTTAGACGTACAACATGATTCGAAATCATAGATTACACTCCATTTAAAGTTATCCTAAAATATTTGTTACATTTCATATGCTGTACAGAATATCCTTATAGCTTATTTATTTTACACATGAGAGTCTCTTAATCCCTATTCCTATCTCGCCCCTCCTCCCTTCCCTCTCTTACTCCCAACTGATAACCACTAGTTTGTTTTGTGAATCTTTTTCTGTTTTGTTATATTCATTCCTTTGTTTTATTTTTTTTTAGATTCCACATATCAGTTATAACACAGAGTATTTGTTTTTCTCTGTCTGAAATTTCACTAAACATAATACCTTCTAGGTCCATCCATGTTGTTGCAGATGGCAAAATCTCATCCTTTTTGGCTTAATAGTATTCTGTTGTATAGATACCACATCTTCTTTATCCATTCATCTGTTGATATGCAGTTTGGTTGTTTCCATATCTTGGCAACTGTAAATAAAGCTGCTATGGATATTGGGGTGCATTTATTTTTTGAATTAGTGTTTTTGTTTTCTTCAGCTATACATTCAGGAGTGGACTTGCTGGATCATATGGCAGTTCTATTTTTAGTTGTTTGAGGAACCTCCATACTGTTTTCCATAGTGACTGCACCAATTTACATTCCCACCAACAGTGTATGAGGGTTTCCTTTTCTCCACATCCTCACCAACACTGGTCATTTGTGGTTCTTTTCATGGTAACCACTCTGACAGGCATGAGGTGATATCTCATTGTGGTTTTCAATTGTGTTTCCCTGGGCTTCCCAGGTAGTCCAGTGGTGAAGAATCAGCCTACCAGTGCAGGAGATGCAAAAGACAAGAGTTCAATCCCTGGGTCAGGAAGACCCCCTGGAGAAGGAAATAGCTACCCACTCCAGTACTTTTGCTTGGAAATTCCCATGGACAGAGGAGCCTGGGCTAAAGTCCCTTGGGTTGCAAAGAGTAAGGGATGACCAAGCACAGCAATGCAAGCAACGCTGAGCACCTCTTCATGTGTCTGTTGACTATTTGTATGTCTAGTTATGAGTCATTTCTGCATGTTGCTGTCAAGGACCATAATATGTTTTGGGGAAGTGAGATTAAAATGAAACTTTAAATGTTTTTCTTGGTGGACTTTTAAGAGCTGACTAAACATCATCTTTCACCGGCCATAGTGATTTGCTTTAAATTACTGAATCAGAGGAAATTTATGAACTCTACAAGGTTTAACTCCTAATATTTTGTGTTCATTTGTGACTAAAACAAAAGTTGTCTGTGTTCTCTGGTGAATCAAACTTTGCGTGTGTGCATGCTCATTTGCTTCAGTGGTGTCTGACTCTTTGTGACCCCATGGACTGTAGCCCGTCAGGCTCCTCTGTGCATAGGATTCTCCAGACAAGAATACTGCAGTGGGTTGCCATGCCCTCCTCCAGGGGATCTTCCTGACCCAAGGATCAAAACTGCTTATCCTGCATCTCCTGCATTGCATGTGGATTCTTTACCGCTGAGCCACAGGGGAAGCCCCTATATCTTAAATGAAAACCATATATAGTATATGTAATTAAATTATATCTTTAATTCAGTGTAAGAGTTATTTAAACAA